>NC_134402.1:230637042-230937042 GCF_038048845.1 Mixophyes fleayi
ATGGTAAATTAAGAATTCTGACCCACAGAGAAATGAAGAAAAGGAGTGGAAGCTCTGTGAATGCCCTGTACTTAGGCATGTTTGATATGAAAAGATGAACAAAGTCATAGGGGATTTGTTAATGATAAGATTGGATCGATGTAACGCTGTCCAGGACAAATATATCACATTGTAGAATTGGTTAATAAATCAGGCAACAGGTAAATTTGGTTTGAAAAGGTGTCCCAGGACACAACCCCGATTAGCATTAACCCTGCCCCTGTGAATGCCGCACCCATTTGAGGTTGCTTAAAAATCTGTGTTCTGAGGGAACAAATTGTCAGACTTTTGGGGATCAATCTAATTGAAGGACTGTCCATCATTTCTGCCTGCCCCAGGCATACAGATTATTATATGTAAGTAATGCTCTGTACGTTATCTCTTTTATTTTAAACTGTTTTGCTTGTTATGTCAAATTTATTATTTGTTTATTCATTATTTTTCTTTATATCTGTATGCCCTGTACCTTTTGTATATTAAATCTAAAATTTAATAAGTTGCGTCCTTGATACTCTAAAGAATCCATAGCCTGTGTAGAAGAGAGATTGCTTATCCAGGTTACCCAGTGTGTGATTGGTTGATACATTTGATTAACAAACTGTGTGTGCTTGTATGTACATTTGTGTAACAGTCTGGAGGTGTGAAGAGTTAACCCTGTGGGTGCTGGTGTGAGTCTTGCTAGTTTGTGGAACTAGGAGCCTGTGTGCCAGCGTGGGACAGTATATTGGGGTCCTATTGCCCATAACCAATAGGTGGTGGCTGTACCTGAAGTGTCTGGGGGGTGTGAGAGCGCTGTGTTTGGGGGCGATTCCGTAGGTCTAAGAACCTGTGTGATAGGTGAGAGAGACTGCGGGCTGAAATCGTGTGTGACCTCATACAGCAAACACCCCAACGTCACGGCAGCTGGGAGCACGTTCGTGACAATGTGTAAAGAGCTCTGTATTATATATTTTTGGGGTAAAATTCACAGACCAAAGGTGTTCTTTTTATACTGTGAAGGGAAATGAATGTTAGTGATAAAGATATAACCATGCTCTGCATCCATAGCAACACCACTGCTTAGTTACACAGAAAAAAAATATTAAAAGAACCTTTAAACACAGAAATACATTTCATGTTCATGTATTCTGGAAGTAAATCAGACATTCATATGAACTGAAACACACATTCTGATAGTAGAAAACATTATTATTATTATTATTATTATTAGTCTTTATTTATAAGATGCTACAAGAACCAAATAATAAGACCGTACAAGGTGTGACAAAACACAACAATATACAAGTAAAGCTCCTAGTACAGCTAGTATCCAAATACAGAGGCTCTGGGAGGAGGATGGGAGAAACAAAACATTTATCTCCAAAACATTGAGTAGTAAAACAATGCAATGCAGACTTGTAGAACACTAAAGCTGGGTACACACTACACTGTTTTCAGCAGATTATCGGGCCAATCAGAGGATAAACTACTGATCGGCCAGATATCGTGTGAGTGTGTATACTTACCCGATGATCCAAAGTCGTCCCAAAGTGCCGATCATCGCTTCATCTGGTGGGTCGTACGGTTTGATTTTTGTCGTTTAGCAGCTGGTGAAAATGGAAAGAAACAGATGATCCTGCATGATCTTCATTTACTCCTCGGCTTCCTATGGGGAATGTAGGGATGCTGCAGCTGGGTAAAATGTCACTGACTGCATCCAAAGGCAGCGCAAGTAGGGGTGGGCTGGGCTGGGGGGCAGGGGGTCATCGGCCCCCCGGGCCGCTCAGAATTACAGCTGTTAGGGCCGTCATCAATGACGCGGCCGCATCCCGTGTCATGTGATGCAGCCGCGTGTGCGGCGTGTGCCCCACAGGCTGACATCTGCCAGCCCGCGCCTGAGCACAAGAGTTCAGAGAGAACATAGAGACGCTGAGCTGCTGTTGACAGTTCAGTGTAAATCTGCGCTATCTGCATCCTGAGTGAAGGAGAACGGAGACAGAGAGCAAGCTCACGGTCAGTGCTACAGATAGTGAGAAATGCCGGCCCTTTCATTCATTCATTCTGCTGCAGCATAAGTCATTGATGTACGCTTCACTAGCATAGCTAATTAAATGAAGAGTGGTCTTTAAGGGCAGAGCCGACACTGCAGGCCATTTGCATGCTTCAGTTTCTCGCCATAACATCTTCCAGGCTGACGGTGACAGGCTGTAAATCAGTGTGTAAGTCTCCTCCAGATGAAGAGCATAGATCTGAAGGTAAACCGTGTGCAGTGTGTACACATGAATCGGCATGCTGATCGTGATTTTTTTTTTTGCTTGTCGTTAATAAATTGCTAATCATTAGCATTTCATGTAGTGTGTACCCTGCTTAAGGCTAGGTACACACCGAAGAGTTTTACGACCAACGTGTTATCACCTACGACAAGGTCTGATGAGTCTGGCGATTCATGCATACACACTGACACAATTTACCTTCAGATCTGTGCTCTTCATCTGGTCCTCTAGTCTTCAGAGAATGATAGCACAATATTCATTCATTCATTATTGTCACATTGTCGCACTGATTACAACCACCTTGTTATAGCTATTCACATGTACTAACGAATTT
This sequence comes from Mixophyes fleayi, assembly GCF_038048845.1. NCBI lineage: Eukaryota > Metazoa > Chordata > Amphibia > Anura > Limnodynastidae > Mixophyes > Mixophyes fleayi. The sequence goes on from NC_134402.1 coordinate 230,639,668, forward strand.
CGTTAGCTTCTGTGACTCTAACAAAACATTTTGTCTCAGAACGAACAAATTAATTAATTCTTCTGCAGCACTCTCTACACTTATTCACTGGAACATTCATTGCTAGCATCGGCTTAAAAGAACACGACTCTGTAAACTCTATGGAGAGCATGAGCATGAGAGCATACACACTACATTATCGTTAGGTGATTGGTCAGAAAATATTAAACAGTACGACCAACCAAATGAGCCAACAATCAACACTTTGGAATGACTTTCGACCATTGTGTCACTTTACACACTAACCCGACTTCCAACCGTATGTCGGCTGATTTGCCTGATTATTGGACGAAAGCGCTCCAGCGTGTACCTAGCCTTAGACATAGAGAGATAAATACAGTTCTACTTACACATTTTTCTTGTTGTCCATTATGAATTGTAAATATGGGATATGGTCCAACAAAAAGTGATTGAAGTAAGCTCCTAAGAGGTTCTTTCACTAAAATGTTTTGTAATTTATCCCACAAGGAATTTTCCGTTATCTATAGACAGTGTTTTTCTGTCTATCACACTGTCTGGGGCTGTACAATACACCTATATTACCTTGTTTACAGGCTTAGATGTGTTTCTGTACATTTCAATATTTCAAAAGAGATTTATTAGACTTAGGGGGGTATTCAATTCACAGCGGGATCTCGGGAAAACGAGCGCTCGAAAAATATTACCATTAATACGGTAATATGCTCGTAAAAACCGTTAATACGGTAATTTACTCGCTGGATTCTGAGCTGCGAGCTGAAATTCACCGAGTAATTACTGTATTAATGGTAATATTTTTTGAGCGCTCGTTTTCCCGAGATCCCGCTGTGAATTGAATACCCCCCTTAGAATTTATACTATTAGTAAAGAGAAGTATTTAGTAATGTTATTTTTTGTAAAAGGTTTTTTTTAAGTAAAATTTATTTTTAAACATTGTTCCAATAAATATAATTTGTTTAAATTCATATCAATGTCTGGTTGTCATTATTCTTAGAACACAATTTAATGCATTTGTGTTTTAAATATTTATTTATATTTGTCTGTTCACTGTCCCAGCTTTGTGCTTCACCAAAGTAGGTGACTCTCTCGGCCTCTCACAGATATCTGTGAATATATGTAGTTAGATTGCTAACATGGCTTGCATTATTTCACAACCATCAAAGGACATCACACTCTACAATGGTTGTAAAGGATGGTGCAGCCTGTAATTAATTGTTTGTTTTTATATAGATTTCCAAACAACTGCCATGCCAGGGGAGGATGTGTTTGCAATTAACAATCTAGGCTGCATTGGGTTCCCTGTTGGAAATAGTGTTGTAAGATAGAAAGCAGTTTTTTAACCTCCCCCCCCCTCCCCTCTTCCACTAATCAGCCCCGCGCTCACCTTCTCATGTGGCTCCAAGCAGCACGGTCACCTGACCATCCCCTCTAACCATCAGTTAGGTCAGCGGTTCCCAAAGTGTGCGCCGCGGCTCCCAGGGGTGCCGCGGCGCTGACACTGGGGTGCCGCGGGCCAGCCCTAGAAAAAAGAAAGCAAACAGAAACTTACCAATCCGCGCGGCGCTAGGACCCAGCAGCCTCCTCTCTCCCGCAGCTGTCACTGAATATCGACGTCAGTGACAACTGCGCGAGAGAGGAGGCTGCAGGGTCCTAGCGCCGCGCGGATTAGTAAGTTTCTATTTGCTTTCTAAAGTCTAAAGTCTAAAGTCTGGGACAAATAAAATGAAGTTCCTGAGTAATGGTGTCCTCAAGGAATGCTTGGCATACATTCTAGTTTCCTGCATTTTCTGGCGCACCAATCACCGTTCATTTTGGCCTGCTGAAATTTTTTTTTGAACATAGAGTAGATTAGACACATTAGCTGGTACAGTTACTTTTCACACTTGCTGTTTCTAGCATGAATATCTCCGGCCAATAAGGAATATTTTAACATATAGACAGAGTATTTCATGCAATTTAGACAATATACATTTGGGACTTTTCACCTGATGCCTCTGTAAGGGGGTCAAAGTCTGGGGTTCTCTCCATCTGTGGCTATTCTGTCCTGCACCCCCCAATATTTTTTGATTAACTCATTTCCTTTTTATTTGCAGGTTAGCATACCCTTAAAGGTTTGGATAAGTTTCTCTTTGCTTAATATGTAAAGATGTGTTGATGTTAGTTATGTTATTGAATATGTTCTATCTTTTTGCAGCCATTATATTTTATGATGTTTTATAGGCCTTTCCTTGTCCTTTGAACATTTGATTTGGACTTGATCTGGGGCAAAATTATCTTAATATTTATTCCAAGTGTGAATTTTAATTTGGGTGCTGCAAATCTAGTTATGCTACTGTTTGCACCTTTGTTGCAAGTCTTATCTAATAAAAAATTCCAGCTCCAATAGCGTCCCTCTCAGTCATGGGGTTTAATATTAAAAAACTAAACTTAAAAACAGATGAAAACGTGAACATGTATATGTTGAAGTATGAAGCAAGTTTGCAGGAGAGAAGAGGCCTCAAGCACATATTAGCTTACAACACTGCTATTTATTCTGCTATTTATTATAGGAAAGGGAAAACTTCTATCTCCATTGACTAATTACCAACGTCTGTATAATTCTATCAATTTTCTTTTTCCTTTCATACACTTATTGGTGATGAAAAGGACGATTTGGATTAGAATGATAAAATCAAATGAAACTATATCATTACTAACCACCTCATATTTCCCTATATCAGTTTGGGGAAAGAAACCACCCCTCTAATTCCCACTTGTCCACTAAGAAATAACCTGATAATGACCTAACTATATGTGGTAATTTTTCTGTGTGAGCATTTTTCTTGTGGGCATTTAGGTTAGTACGGTTTTATCTGTGAGTAATTTTCCCATGGGTTTTTTCATGTGAGCTGTTTTCATAGAACCCTTTTCATTTTGCTTGCTAGCGTCGCTCCCAGAAGATCAAAAGTGTGTTGTTCTGGTCTTTTGGCCATCAAACTGTTAGCGCATTTCACCATCTTCTCTATGAGCGCATCACTTTGCTCTAGCTCCCGTAGTCTTTTTTCCTCTTCTAAATATTTTTAGCTTATGTAGCAACCTCAGGTACGTCCTGGCTATCATCAGTCACCTAGCTCTCATGTACAGTAGTAGTTGTTGTTTCTTCTTGGTCTGCAACATCCAAAATGAGTTCTTCAGACAGGAGAGCAGACCGAAAAAGAAAATAAGAGAAACAATAAGAGTATGCAATTAAATGACTGTAAGAATTGAACATTTTCAAACATCTTTATGTTTCAGTTTCCTGCAACAGAAGCAGAATTGAAAGTTATTGCTGAAGAGTTTGAGAGGATATGGAATTTTCCAAACTATGCCACGGCCATTGATGGGTAACATGTCCAAATTATGCCACCATCAAAAAGTGGATCTTTCTACTATAATTACAAAGAATTTTTCAGCATAATTTTAATGGCTATAGTAGATGCAAACTAGGAATTCGTATTTGTGGACACTGGAAAAAATGGGAAAGTATCTGATGGAGGTGCATTGGAGCAGACTCCCTTCCATGACAAACTCAAAAACAATGAATTTAAGATTCCAAGTGGGAATAGCTTCAAATATGGACTAAATTTTGTGTTTGTGGCAGATGAAACATTTGCATTACACAACAATGTATTAAAACCGCCATGACTTCAGCATTACCAGGTTGTTTGTCCCTAGGTGGACAATGACATCCACCTCCCCTTTTCTTTCTGCTTTCACAATTCTTAAAATGCGCTCTTTATCCCTTGGAGCTGTGGCTTCAGGTAAGCACCTTACTTGCTTCTCTACTTCAATAGCTTTTCACAGTTCTATGCCTCTTTTAATGGAATCTCCCAAGAGAAGTGTAGTCCTTTTTGGAGATTTTATTTTCCTGTTTCTATAGCTAGTAGAAGGCCCCAAATCCTCATGTCCTGTGTTACTTATGTTATTTGTGCATTTGAGCCCTGCAACAGTAGCATACGATTTTGCAATGGTACAGTTTGCGGGATATTTCTGTGTCCTTCTGGATATTTCCCCCTTTCAGAACTCACAGCAGTCCAGGCTCAAGTACTAATGCTAAGGAAAAAGTAGAAGGATGGGAAATAAAAATAAAAAAGAGGGTTGCATTTTTGACTTGGCAAAAAAAGGAATGGTCAAGAGAGTGGCAACTACAGTTTAATGGCAAAAAATGCATAATCATGCACTTGGGTCTCAAAAACCCAAAGGCTAATTAGATAGTTATAAATGGAACTATAATGGAAACTACTGAGGAAGAAAGGGATCTAGGAGTCACTATGTCAGGTGACTTAAAGGCAGGTAAGCAATGTAACAAAGCAATATGGAAGGCAAGTCAGATGCTTGGTTGCATAGGAAGATGAATCAGTAGCAGAAAGAAGGACGTAATAATGCCACTGTATAGGTCATTGGTACGGCCTCATCTACAATACTGTGTTCCAGTCTGGAGGCCATATCTCTAGAATGATATAAATATATTAGAGACTGTACAAAGAAGGGCAACTAAAATGGTGCATGGCCTACATCACAAAAACTTACACGGAAAGACTAAAAGATCTTCATGTGTATAGTTTGAAACAGCGAAGGAAAAGGGGGGGGGACATGATAGAAACGTTCAAATATGTTGCTATGTTCATTTCATCGCTACCAATAAACATTGTCCAGCACGATTATTGTTCCAATGCACAAAGAGATTTAATTGCAGAATATAGCAGGATTTACAGCAAGCCATTATGACGCATAAAAGATATTATAATAAACAGGAAAGTATAAAAACCCAATACAATACATTTTCACTAGCGATTCACCTGGGCCCAGGTCCATGTAGTCTGCAGTCAGGAAGGTAGAGTAACAATGGGCCAGAGAAGCTTGCTTATATGCAGTTCGAATTAACATAAACAGTGATGATGTTACAATTATGCACAGATAACACTGAGAGAGGCCTTCATTGGTCCAGGGTTAACAATGTTCCAGTTGTCTGCTGGTCATAGGTCAGTTCATTTGATCTTCAACAAAGGGTGGGGGACAGTTTCCCCCAACTGTTGTCTACATGTCTTCCCGCCGAATCAAACTGACCCACAAAGTATTTTTGAGTATTAATCTCATATTGTTCATAACTTGCTAGATGCGATTGCTACTCTGTTGAAACCGGGTAAATGCTGGTGAAATAAGCTTTAATATGAGACCAAACTCTTTACCTTTTAGGGGACCTGAACCATTAATACCTTTACTAAAGTTTTATCTATGTATAAATAATCTCTAATACATTTTACTAATAAATAAATGTAGAATGGAACCTTAATAAATGTGTACTATTTACAAGTGTAAGTGTGAATGTAATTGTGTGTGTTGTTAATCAGTGCGATTGCATCATAGCACGTGGCATATTAATTGTAATTGCACGATAAAACAATATTAATTTAGTTTACTTCATCCAATTATTTGACTTGCACAATATCAAGAGTTTGAACAAGGTACAGGAGAAAAACATTTTACTAAAGAAGAGAAGTACTAGAACACAAGGACATGTACTGAAACTGGAGGGAAGCAGGTTCAGAGGAAATTTGAGGAAAAACTACTTCACAGAAAGAGAAGTGGATAAGTGGAATAGCCTCCCATCAAAGGCGGTAGAGGCTAATGCAATAAAGCAAATTAAACATGCTTGGGATAAACAAAAGGATATCCTTACAAAGAATAAAGGATCAAATGGGGTTTAAGGTACCATAGGTTAATAAAAAAAATAGGCAGACTAGATGGGCCAAGCGGTTCTTATCTGCCATCAAATTCTATGTTTCAGAGAATGACGTACACTTTACAATTAGAACACACAGTTCATTTAAAAAAGGACACTATATATACACAGTATATCAATCCATTCGCTTAGGCCAACTGGAGACAGTGTATTTAATTAAAAAATCCAAAATAACCTCTATGTGTAACCTCTATGGCTTAGATGTGTTTCTGTACATTTCAATATTTCAAAAGAGACAGAGACAGATTTTCCTGTTCCTATAGCTAGTAGAAATCTCCATATCCTCATGTTCTGTGTTACATATATTATTTGTGCATTTCAGCCCTATAAGCAGGGGCAGGCTGCCATATAGTCTTTTTTCACCGGCGGCCGCATCACAATATACGTGATACGGCCGCCGCAGCGCACAGGCAGCCGCATCACGTGACACGCGATGCGGCCGCCTGTGTGCCCTCCGGGCTTCCCTCTCCCAGCCCGCGCCTGCCTACAAGAGCAGCATAGGAGTTTAGCAATGGCACAGTTTGTGCCCATGTGTGAAATCTTTTAAGACAGTCAATATTTAGTTTAAACAAGGTTAAAGTCCCTTACAAAAGGTAACATAAAAACAATGCTTATCTGAATCCACGGTGATGTTAAAGCCAAGGAGGAACACTTGAAGATGTCCGGATCAACAGGTGTAACAAATATTGCACTGGCAGTTCACTCTAAAAAATGACATTGTTAGCACAAAACACTACTTGTTTTGTTCTCTTCATCAGGGGTATGATTTGTCCTCACAGCCCTCAGTTTTAAACACAAAGAATATTATATGATCCAATCATTTCCTAATCTTTTGAATATTTAACTGCTGTAACCCTACAGTTTTCAGTAATTGGCTAATCAGATACTAAACCGCGGGTTTGAAAAAGTGGAGATGTTGGCCCCTCCGATCAAATTTCAACCAAAACTGAAATCAACAACGAGTTTGCCCTCTGCCTCAAAAAGCTCGTGTCCGCCACGATAGACATCAGAGCCGGCAGCTCCCTCTCTAGGTGCCCCGTTGTCTGATCAGGGCATTGACACAGGTCTGGACACCCCTCTAACAGCTCGTACTCTACATCAGATGCTGACGGCACTAAGGGCGGACCCAACTTCTAAAATGAAGGCAGCGATTGGCGGTTTGAAAGCTGATGTGACGGAACTGGGGGATCAAACAGATCATTTGGAGACAAAGATGGGAGAACTGGTCTCTTCGCACAACGACCTCTATTCCTCACACAACAACCTTCACTCTTCGCATAACTCTCTACAAAGCGAAGTCCTGTTTCTAAGAGTAAAGGTTGCAGATCTGGAGGACCGTTCTCTCAGAAATAATATCAAGATCAGGGGCATACCGAAATCTATAGCAAATGCTGACCTCCAGAGCTACGCTGTTTTCCTATTCAGCAGATTACTACCATCTCTAGACGCTAAAGACTTTCTTTATACTAAAAGGAGGGTACCACTGCACTAGGTATCGCTATTCCAGTATCAAAATATAATTATAAATGTTGGAATAATTTACTGGGTGGTGCACTATTACACAGATAGCTATTATTGAAGCATGAAGAGGATAGGAAGAATTGTGTATTGGAAGGCACTCAGCGATCTTCTTGTTAACAATAAAAAAACTTTTACTTTATTAATATACTTAAAATATACCTCCTAATTGAATAGCGAAATATTTAAGTGACTAAAGTGAATTAAAATAGCAAATTGAATTGCTATGCCCTGCTACTTATTATCAATATATATAAAGATAATCAGTATATAATAGTCACTCCTATTCTAATTATATTTGACTACCTAAGATACCATTGCAACTGAAAATGTATGCTGTGTGTACTATAGTTATCTTGATTGGAACCAATGGTCATATGATTATAATTGACACAATTTATAAGGTAATGAGCTTATATGTTGACTCAGACCTCTGATGATTATTTGACTGTAAGGAGCATTTTATTATATAAGTATATCCCATATACAGTCACATCAATAAATACTCATATTTATATAAGCTCACACCAAGTTGAGTATTAATATATATTATTATTAAGTAGTATTTCTGGGGCTAAAAGGAACTCTGACTAGTATTGATTAGGTTGTATAATCTAGTAATCCTTTGTCCCTGTAATTTACTACTAAACTGCTGACAAACAGGCGCTTGATATGTCTGCAGTTCTCCTACTAATATTGATAGTGCCGTTTGTGCAGTCCTGCATACACACACTTAGTATACTGCTACCAATCAGGCACCTGATATGTCTGTTAGTTCACCTACTAAGTAGCGGTAGTGCCGTTTGGCAATCATACACACACACACACACACATACACATTTAGATTATTAAATGCCCCATACAGGGGTGGGTAATAGTTAGGTTAATACGGGTAGCAAGGAGTGAATGTTTGCAGCAGCAGGGTAAACGCCAATGCGCGTTTCGCTACATGCTTCTTCAAGGCAACCAGAAATGAGGGAGATTGAGAGTATTTATGCAGCTGTTCACGCCCACTGATCTGACGTGTCACTCTACAATAGGCGGAGACTCCGTGTCTCATGATTTCCGTGATTGATAGTTGAAGTAGCCTATCCTATTGATAGAATTTATGTTTAGCTATTCCCAATGATAGAGGATTGGGGGATCTACGTTTTTCCGTTTATCAGCATGTAAACAAACAGTATGTGAATACTGAATTGAGATTTCTTGAACTGTTTCAGTTTATTTAAAATACTACAGCAGTCTAAATAAGGGAATGAATCTCCATATAATATGGTAAGTATATGATGATATTTGATCCTATACCTTGTAAGGATTAAAATTAAAGCTTATTATACATTTGTGTTTAGGTAACACAGTTTATGTAAAGTATGTTGTTGATAATTACTAAGCTAGTGACATAATCCCGCAATGCTTAATCCCATTAACTCAATTGATATATTCCCTGTACATATATTTTATAATGTGTGAAGCTCTTATTGTATTTATACATTCTAAATTAAACTAGATTAAGATTTGTCCATATTGAACCCATCGGGTCTAAATGGATCAAAGTGGAAAAGATATATAGTGAGAATAAAATAAATAAAATAAAAGTGATAAATATGAAGCCCATAAAGATTAAGCTATTAAAATTAATAAATTGTGAAATTAACAATTAGATGAGCCCATGTTAAAACTAAAAGGAGGGCATTTAAGCTGAAACAATTGGACTACATATGGTCCCTATAATATGGTTACTTTATTAAGTGGACAAATATTTTAAGTGATTGGAGATTGGTATGAAACTATACCTACAGTTTGTGAAAATATGGATAAATCTTATATAAAAAGATAGACACACAACAAGCAATATAATTATCCTCATAAATAGACCATAAAGTTATTGGAATCATTAAGTCCATTTGGGATCAAACTATTCATCATAAAAATTTGTCTTGCTTCTCGTTTAAGGAGTTCCTGTTGAAAATTACCACCACGGATTCCCAATGAGACCTTTTCCATGGCAAAACCTGATAATAGTTTGGGGTTACTGTTATGATGTAATAAAAAATGTTTTGCCACAGTTGTCAAAGGTTTAAATTTATCTTTATCCTGAGAGGCATTTTTAATATTGTTTACGTGTTCTAAGAGGCGTTTCTTGAACGGCCTACTTGTCATACCAATATATTTCAACCCACACAGGCAAGTTAAACAGTATATCACACCGATAGAGTTACAATTCAGAAACTCAGTTATTCGCCAAGTTTTAGAATAGCGGTCAGTATATTCTTTAGTTTGTATACAATACTCACACGCCTTACACGTGCCACATTTAAAGAATCCTATAGTTGTCTTAGGAATCTTGTTGTGGGAACTGAAATGGCTATGCACCAACTAGTCTTTAAGATTTCTAGATCTTCTCCAAGACATGGAGATTTTGTTAGGCAAAATCTGATTTAGATCCTCATCTAATAATAATACATTCCAGTGTTTCTGAAAGATCTCTGAAATAGCCTTCCATTCATTACAGAATGATCCAATCATTCTAACTCCAGAGTCCTGAACTTTATTTTTTGCAGATGGATAAATTAATGATTCTCTATTTGTTTGTTGGACAGAGTGTACTGCTTTCCGTATAATTTTATTACTGTACCCCCGCCGTTTTAATCTTGTCTGCAATTCCTGAGATCTTACTTGAAAAGTATTCTCATCTGAGCAGTTACGTTTAGTCCTAAGAAGTTCACCCTTAGGGAGACCTCTAAGGACAGGGGGAAAATGGGAGCTGGTATAATGTAACAGACTATTCGTGGCTGTGGACTTCCTATAGACATCAGTACAAATTTTACCTTCTCTATTAATTTGTATTTGTAGGTCAAGGAAATTTATAGTGTTTTTATGAATATCTGAAGTCAATTTCAAATTGAGATTATTGTCATTAAGAATTCCAATGAATTCCTGAAACATATTTTCCTGACCATCCCATAATATTAGTATGTCATCTATATAGCGAAGCCATAACAATATGTGGCTCGTATATTGTTCATTATCATCATTAAATACAAATTGTTGTTCCCACCAGCCGAGAAAGATGTTAGCATACGTCGGTGCACGAGATGTGCCCATCGCAGTCCCTCTGATCTGAAGATAAAATTTATCCTCAAATAGGAAGTAGTTCTTTGTCAAAACAAAATCAAGAAGTTCAATCAGAAATGTATTAAATTCACTCTGGATCTTCATGTCTAGAAAGTGTCGAACTGCCTGAATGCCATATTGATGTAATATATTTGTATACAGGGATTCCACATCAAGGGATGCCAACATGGTTTTGCTATTAACTGATAAATCATTAATTTTGGATAGTACATCCAAAGTATCTCTTGTATATGAGGGCAAACTCGTTACAAATTCACGTAAATGTTGGTCTACAAACTGACTGGCTTTTTCAGTCAGACTTCCAACCCCTGAGACTATGGGTCTCCCTGGTGGAAACTTGTCATTCTTATGAATTTTCGGTAGAGCATATAAGGTTGGAATAATTGGGTTTGCTACCTCAAGAAAATCAAAGTCCATTTTCGATATTATTCCATTGTTGAAGGCTCGTTTTATTAAATTCATATACATTGACAAGAACCGATGGGTTCAATATGGACAAATCTTAATCTAGTTTAATTTAGAATGTATAAATACAATAAGAGCTTCACACATTATAAAATATATGTACAGGGAATATATCAATTGAGTTAATGGGATTAAGCATTGCAGGATTATGTCACTAGTTTAGTAATTATCAACAACATACTTTACATAAACTGTGTTACCTAAACACAAATGTATAATAAGCTTTAATTTTAATCCTTACAAGGTATAGGATCAAATATCATCATATACTTACCATATTATATGGAGATTCATTCCCTTATTTAGACTGCTGTAGTATTTTAAATAAACTGAAACAGTTCAAGAAATCTCAATTCAGTATTCACATACTGTTTGTTTACATGCTGATAAACGGAAAAACGTAGATCCCCAATCCTCTATCATTGGGAATGGCTAAACATAAATTCTATCAATAGGATAGGCTACTTCAACTATCAATCACGGAAATCATGAGACACGGAGTCTCCGCCTATTGTAGAGTGACACGTCAGATCAGTGGGCGTGAACAGCTGCATAAATACTCTCAATCTCCCTCATTTCTGGTTGCCTTGAAGAAGCATGTAGCGAAACGCGCGTTGGCGTTTACCCTGCTGCTGCAAACATTCACTCCTTGCTACCTGCATTAACCTAACTATTACCCACCCCTGTATGGGGCATTTAATAATCTAAATGTGTGTGTGTGTGTGTATGATTGCCAAACGGCACTACCGCTACTTAGTAGGTAAACTAACAGACATATCAGGTGCCTGATTGGTAGCAGTATACTAAGTGTGTGTAGGACTGCACAAACGGCACTATCAATATTAGTAGGAGAACTGCAGACATATCAAGCGCCTGTTTGTCAGCAGTTTAGTAGTAAATTACAGGGACAAAGGATTACTAGATTATACAACCTAATCAATACTAGTCAGAGTTCCTTTTAGCCCCAGAAATACTACTTAATAATAATATATATTAATACTCAACTTGGTGTGAGCTTATATAAATATGAGTATTTATTGATGTGACTGTATATGGGATATACTTATATAATAAAATGCTCCTTACAGTCAAATAATCATCAGAGGTCTGAGTCAACATATAAGCTCATTACCTTATAAATTGTGTCAATTATAATCATATGACCATTGGTTCCAATCAAGATAACTATAGTACACACAGCATACATTTTCAGTTGCAATGGTATCTTAGGTAGTCAAATATAATTAGAATAGGAGTGACTATTATATACTGATTATCTTTATATATATTGATAATAAGTAGCAGGGCATAGCAATTCAATTTGCTATTTTAATTCACTTTAGTCACTTAAATATTTCGCTATTCAATTAGGAGGTATATTTTAAGTATATTAATAAAGTAAAAGTTTTTTTATTGTTAGCTAAAGACTTTCTTATTGATCGTATACATCGTCTTCCGCGTCCACGTACTGCTCCAGGGAATGTTCCAAGACACACTCTGCTGATGGTCCAATTCTACCATGTCAAAGAGGAGATCCTCAGAGAGGCTCGAGATCCCAGCAGCGTGGCATCCCTTGGTGACCTTCAGCTTTTCCAGGATCTTTCACTTACCACTATCAATCAAAGACGAAGTCTGCATCCAATCACCTCGGCACTGAGAGCGAATAACATCACCTACAGATGGGGCTTCCCGGTGAAACTGTTGGTTCGCCACAAAGATTCTACCTATGTTATTTCCTCCATGGAGGAAAGCTGCTGGATCTTCTGCAGGCAGGCCTCTCCCTCAGGCTGAGCGGCCCCAGGTTACCAGAGACTGAGCTCCATTCCTGTTCTCTATTTTGAAGTTTCAGTGGACTTAATTCCGACTTGATAAGTATAATCATAAATAATACCAGTTATGTTGTTTTGACCAGATATGTTTTAGCTGGTTTTATTAGCCTGGTGCGTAGCTGCTGGGGCACCCTTGGAGGTGGTGGTCTTGGTTCATGCCCGGGGCCGGTTGTGCCCGGGGCCGCCCGTCCGTTCGCGGGAGGCTGGTCTTTTCGCGGGGGATGAGTCAGGGGCGGACTGCCTCTATGGGTATCCGGTGGTGGCTGCGTCTCAAGGAGTTTGAGTTAGAACTATTGATGTGGCTGTTGCAATGTTTCTGTGTCCCCTCTTGTTGTTTTTTGGGTGTTCCGCAGGTGGGGGTTTTGCTCCAACCACCCCTCCACATGTTAAATAATTTGTCACTCTCTTGCCCATGTGGCAAATACTCTGACCCAGTTTCTCGGGTCAGTCTATCCCACCACCATTTTTTTCTTTCCCCCTTTTCCTCCCCGTTTAGGCCCCTTCTTCTTCCACCCAGCCACTAAGACTCAGATCTCAAGTACAACATGTATACTCGTATGGTAAATCGTCTCACTATGACCCACTAGAGTATGGTTAAGTTCTATACATTAAACACTAAAGGTCTTAACTCCCCTAACAAGCGGCGATTAGCGCTCACCACTTTTCATAAACATAAAGCAGACATTGTAGCTCTCCAGGAAACGCATTTTTCCTCTCATGCCCCGCCGCAGCTGAGGGACTCGAGATACCCGTTAGGATTCTTTTCAAATGGCCCTTTTAAAAGAAATGGAGTGCCGGTTCTCATAAGTGCCCGAGTACACTTTCAACTTCACTCAAAATTAGAGGATAAATCAGGAAGGTATATTATTCTGACAGGTCTCCTAGAGGATAAACCATTAACTATAGTTTCATTGTATGTGCCTAATTCCCGTTAAATTCCTTTCCTGAATGCCTTGTATGAGGAGGTACAAAAAGTTCGGAAGGGCCATCTTGTCCTATTGGGAGATTTTAATCTGACTTTGGACCCGAAGGTTGATAAGTCCAGGCCTCAGAGGTTATCTGGTCCTGACCCCACCCTTGGACCTTCTATGGCTTTCCGTTGAATATGACCTCTACGATATCTGGCGGGCGCAGTTTCCAGGTGCACTGGAATATACTTTCCATTCCATGATTCATAATACCTATTCTAGGATAGATATGATCTTGTCAGATAAGTGGACACTTCAGCACACTGACTCTATCAATATCCTCCCTATCACGTGGTCCGATCATGCTCCAATAGAGTGGTCCTGGAGCCTGTGCCTCGCCAGAGCGCCTCCAAGACCTTGGCGTATGCCAGCCTACCTACTTTCCTCGCCAGAGGCTAGGGCTGCTCTCTCGGAGGCATTATCACAATATATACAGTTAAATAACCCAGCTGACACTTCCCTTTCGACACATTGGTGTGCCCTGAAGGCGTTTGTTAGGGGCGTTGCTATCCAAATAGGGGCCCGATAAAAGAGGCAATACCTCCTACACCAACGAACACTTGAGTCTGATCTAGCAAGTCTAGAGCTCCAAATCCAAACACGTCCTTCCAAAGCTTTACAAAGGGAAATAAATGAGGTGAGGAAACAGCTATATAATATTTTCATATCCCGCATGAAATCCTCCTTTCTTAAGTTGAGGCAAAACTTTTATACAATGGGCATTAGGGCCAGTCGTCTCTTGGCCCGGAAATTAAGAGGTAGGCAAGCTAGGAACCGCATTATGGTATTACATGGCTCCAGAGGTAATAAGATATACAACCCGGCGACCATAGCAAATCACTTCGCTAAATTGTACACTAAACTTTATAACCTCCAGGATGATGTTGATATCTTTACACCATCTGAGGCCTCCATCTCCACATTTCTACATCACTTAGACCTTCCCGTGTTAGATGCAAATAGTCTAGAATCGCTTAATCTTCCTTGGACTTAAGGGGAGGTGGAAGGAGTTATTAAATCTCTCCCAAAAAGATTAGACCTTTGGTCCGGATGGTTTCATTAACGCATTTTATACTGTTTTCAGGACCGAGGTCTCCCCCTGCTTACTAATTTGTATAATACCGTTTCGGAAGTGGGAGGTTTCCCATCAGAAATGTTGGAAGCACAGATTATTACTATCCCGAAACCCGGCAAGGATCAGGCAGATTGTAAGAACTATAGACCAATAGTGCTGCTTAATACTGATCTGAAAATATACGCCAGATTGCTTGCCGACAGTCAGAATCCCCTATTACCACAATTGATCCATCCGGACCAGGAAGGCTAAGTAGTAGGCCGTCAGGCCTTGGATAACACACGACACATATTAAATGTCGTGAACCTCCTCTCTGAGCTTCCGGAGGAAGTTATTCTGCTTTCTTTAGACGCAGAAAAGGCTTTTGATAGACTTCATTGGAGGTACATGAAGGAGGTACTGTGTAAGTTTGGCCTACAGGGTAGGGTTCTACATTCTATTTTAGCCCTATACCAGGGTCCCTCCGCAAAAGTCATCAGTAACGGGTTTCTATCACCTTCATTTCCCATTACTAATGGTACGAGGCAGGGATGTCCTCTTTCTCCTCTAATGTATGTCTAGGCAATAGAACCCCTGGCCCATACTATTCGGCAAGCGGCTGATTTTCCAGGTATCACCATCCATTCACATAGACAGAAGGTATGCTTATTCGCTGACGATGTTTTTTTGTTTATAACCAGCCCAGAGACCTCGCTGATAACTTTGAAGCATATCTTTGATAGGTATAGCAAAGCATCATTCTATAAATTGAACATTACAAAATCTGAGGCCCTCCCTATTAATATAGCGCAATTTTCCTTTTCAAACCTACAGAAGAAATTTCCTTTTGTGTGGGTTAAAGATTCTTTGTCATATTTAGGTATTCATATCCCCCCCATGACTGCGGTGTTTGTAGCTAATTTTTCCCCGATCTACCTTCACCTTTCTTCCCTGGCTAAGAATTGGATTGATTTTGAGGTCTCCTGGCTGGGGCGTATAGCGGCTTTCAAGATGATGTTGCTACCAAAACTTATGTACAGCTTCCGTACTATACCCTACATCATTCCAAAATGGATGATGGATAGGTTTCACACCTTAATGATGTCATATGTCTGGAGGCAGAAACGCCCCCTCCTTACACACAAGCGCATGTCTCTACCAAAGTCGAGAGGTGGCCTATTGCTTCCCAGCTTAACACATTATCAGGATGCTTGCATATTGAGCTGCCTCAGAGATTGGTCATTACCCCATGCAGCTAAACCAGGGGTTGATATTGAGAGTTCCTTATATAAAGGTTACCCCTTGCTGGATCTCCTCTGGACTTCCAGGTCGGATCGTCCATTGGGTGTCTGTAAATTACTCTCTATCTCAGATGCTCTGCGAGTTTCGGATAAATATATTAGGCTACACAAGGACTTTGTTCTCCCCTCCCGTCATCTCTCCCTTCAAGCATTGTCGAAACTTATGCTGGATATTAATATTACTTTATGGAAAGACAGTGGGATAGTTTCTGTGGCAGTACTTAGGGACAAATATAATTTGCCTCAATCCGAGCTGTTTAAAGACATGCAAATTATACACTGGGTGGGTGCGGCTTCCAAAACCCCCCATGCTCTGTTCACATTACTGGCTCAGGTTCTTGATAGATTAACAAAGGCGGGTGGCAGGGGGGGACTAACATTCTGGCACCGCTATTTCCAGTCCCTGATTCCAGCATCCAAGACCCCGACCCCAATTACGATGGGAGACAGATATTGGCCTAACTCTCACTCTCCAACAGTGGGAAAATATCTTCATATGTTCACACCGCATGTCCAGATGCATTAATTACACCGAAATGCACGTTAAGCTTCTCAATCGGCTCTATCTCACCCCGGATCGCCTTCATAAGATATTGCCAAGTCAGTCTAAATTCTGCTGGCGTCAATGTGGTCAGATAGCAGATGTTTATCATGTCTTTTGGACATGCCCGGGGATTCAGGCGTTCTGGGGTGAGATATCCGCCTTGATCTCAGAGGGCCAGGGAGTTTCTATCTCTCTTGACCCGAGTGTAGCCCACCTACATATATACCAGTCAGTGATCCCTAGACATAACCGCTACCTATTAGGACACATACTAATAGCTGCTAGAGTAGCGATAGCTCAAAATTGTAAGTCCCCCACCCCTCCCAGCATCGCTAAAGTTGTGTCTAAAATTCAATACAGTTTTGAGATGGAGACAACAGATGTGCCCTATTCAGCATCTGCCTCCAACCCAATTTTCAAATGGTTTAGCTGGCATGAATATGTCACAGATGGCTCCGGTAGAGTTCGTGTTGCCTCAAATCTTTCACCCTCTTCTTCTCCAGTAGCCCTTATAGAGGAACCCCAGCCTAATGTCGAAGTTCTGCCTGTGGGATGTTTGAGCTGCTCAGGATTTATTGTGTTCCCCTTTGGTACGCTATGCGTAAGACCAATGTGTATGTTTTACTTTTGCTTAGAAAGTAATATGTATGCTATAAGAATGCTGTCTCAATGTTGTGACCTCCCCCTCCGCGCGGGGGTTTCCCCCTTCTTTTCCTTGTTGTTTGTTCCCTCATTTGTATTGTCGCCCTTTCTTTTTTCTGTACCTAATTTAACTTGAAAAACTCAATGAAAATTTATTGAAGTAAAAAAAAAGAAAAAGTGGAGATGTTGTCTATAGCAACCAATCAGATTCTAGCTATCATTTATTTAGTACATTCTTCAAAATGATAGCTAGAATCTGATTGGTTGCTATAGGCAACATCTCCCCTTTTTCAAACCCGCAATTTAGTAAATATACCCCTATGACTCTGGTTTGCGCACTACTCCATGTATATATTATCGCACATAGTTCTGGGATTTTATTTCCTAAGTGCCTTGCATTAGCACACATGGCTCTAAGAGTTTTGTCTGTGCATTTCTGTTCCTATCTTCTATGTTTCTCTCTCTCTCTCGGTTTATTTTGATTTTATCTGCATTGTCTTCTGTTGCTATATTTCCTGCACTATTAGCCTGCAGAAATGATAGCTCTTGGTTAGGGGAGCAGATTGTTTTACTTCTGTTTAGTTCCCTGCCCCCCTCTGCTAGTTTAAATAGTTGAAACTGTTGGATCTAAACAGTCTGTTCATCTGTAAGTGTCAGTTTACCATTTTATGAGCTCATCGGTGGAGAGATAAAAGACACTGCAAGTTCTGTGCGTGCAATCAGCTCTGATTTATTAGTTATTTATATAGCACAAAATCACGTATTTCAGAAAACTACGCCCCAAAAGGTTTTAACCACTCATGCTTCCTTTACACAGATCTTGTTACAGTCTCACATTTTCACACAGGAATTCCCCCCAGGGGGGTTGGTTTATCTCCTGTCTGCCATATCCAAGGTCATGGGCAGTTTCTTGCAAACTACAAGATAATAATGAATAACTCCTACAATCTAGCTGTATCTAAGCTGTCTTTGAGCTATAAGAGAAAAAAATGGCTATAAAGGCAAGAAGATGGCGTCAGCTTAGCAAACTCACATTTCTCATTTCCCATCTTTTTATTCATTATTTCCCTACCACTACCTATGAGAGATCACATTCTTGCTGTTGCTTTTAATCGGTACTTATACACATAAACCCTTCTAACAGAACATGTGCATAGGGATGCCTAAAACTGGATATATAGAACAACCCATCCCCCCATCAATAGCAAGTCCATGATCCTTTTCCTAGCTGATATTAATAGATGGTCAATGAGTCGACAACTGACTTGCACCCGCTGCATGTCCTTTTCTCTGTTGGTTGCAATAGTTTCTCACAGATGGTGCATCTAGATGATCCTTCAGATAGCTGCAGCATCCAGAATTTGCTAGTTTGCTCAGATGTCAAATCTTCACATATATCTGCGATTCTAAGAGACTCTGCAGATTCCAACATTGTCATTTGTTTCTTAAAAGAACAACATTTAAGTGTCAGTAACTTCCTTATCAACCATATTACAAGCTTTACTACTATATAAAACAATAAAATAACTAAGCCTTTTGCAATTAGCGATAATATATTAGATATCCATTCACCTATCCCCCCAAACCATGTGGTGGGATTGAGTCAGGATAGGCCACTAACATCAAATCCCCAACCTGGTTTTGCATGCTCCTCAGAATTTTTTTTCTTAAATTCTCTAATTTCATCCATATGTTATGTGATGACATCTTCCGGAACTGCAGTGCTATTATCAGTAAAATAGGTGCAGCAGACAGATCTTGTATATGTGAAAAGGGTTAAGCAATATCCACCTGTATGTGCTGTAAGATAATCCAAAATCAATCGATGCTGTGCAAGCTCCTTATGTATTATTTAACTCTGTACCCACATACCTGAATGTTTCATCATAAATTTCTGTAACATTATCTAACAGTCGTGCTAGATCTTTAATTTGCTTAAGGGAACAGGCTTTTCCTGCTGTACCAAATAATACAATGTTACCTATAGACAGGCCCATTTTCATCCAAAACCCTGTGTGAAAAAGGTCCTGGTACTTTCTCTTTCTCTATGAGGCACCATTAATCTCCCTTTTACCTCGGTAGTGATGCATAAGACTGTTTCTCAGAAACCAACATTTTCAGCTCCTCATGTGGTATCAATATAGTTTGTGCAGTAAGCTTACCCTAATGTACATATTCCTGTGTACCCAAAAGACAACCATTTATATGCCTTCTTCCAACATATGATATAAACATCTTCTGGTGGTTGAGACCAGGTACCAGTAAGTGTGAACTTTATAGCAGAGAGGCTCTGATTACCTGTTGGAAGGTAGTTTTCTACCCCTTCCTTACTGTTCTACTCCTCCTTCATACCATGTTTCTGCCAGTGCTCTAAACACATTTGTGTTTTGTTACCTGGTGTTCTGAATTTTATAGCTGTGAGGTGATTGCCATCCTTCCCCACTCTAGTCTATATCATCTTTGCTTTTCTACAGTCAGTATCACCTGCTGACGTATTAGCCACAACCAGTGTCAAATTAACAGTGGGTTCATTGTTTCGCTAACTCGAAAACACACATCAGGGGGTGATATAATTGGCTTATTGAAACATAATGCGGTTCAGTAAGGTAATGACTTATCTGGGAAACGTTATATACCATTGTTGTGGAAGCTGTTGCATCTCTTGGAAAGTTAAAGGAACAGCTACCCATGAGAACAACCGTGATCTTGGTGGGCTTTGTATACATCTCCAGCATGAGCTATTGCTGAAAATCTGACCAATAAGGTTATGCATTTGTAAAAAAAAAACATTTTCATACTTTCCCTGTTTGTTATTGAATATGTTTCACACTCCTCCTGTTTCTGTGCTTCATAGGGGCACAAACAATTTTGTACTTCAGTCTCAAAAAAGAGGAGTGTACTGACTGCTCTGTGCAAGGTGTCTGAACCCTTTGTGTGTTGCCATGTTAAGGATGCGGCATATATTGCAAGCCCTATACATATTGACATTAATGATAGCCCTATCATTATTGCCATACAGGTTTTTTATACTTCTGAATCTGACTTCCTTTGTGCTAGTATTTTGCAGTGGGATGCGTGAATCCAGGTGTCTTTCCACTCGAAATTTGCTGATGTGGGAGTTGTTAATAGAACTTGATAAGGACCCTCGTATCTGGGCTCAAGACTTCCCCTGACGTGCTTTCTCACGACCTCCCAGTCCCCAGGCTGCAGGTTGTGGGTTCCTTTTCAAAATTAGGATCTGGAATAGAAAAAAACACTTGATCATGTATTTCAGTTAGTTGTTTTTGCAACAGGGTTACATAATTCAACAAATCACCATGTGAATGCTGTAGTTGCTGTAGAAAATAGCAGCCCATCCTGTGTGCTGTGCCAAACAGAATCTCATACGGTGTGAGCCCTGTATCCTTTCTGGGTGTTTTTCTTACTGAGTGCAGGGCCATGGGTAGGTATGAAATCCATGGCAGACCTGTTTCAGTCATTATTTTCTGCATTTTCGATTTCAGAGTACCATTAAGGCACTCCACACATCCCGAACATTGGGGTCTGTAGGGGGTGTGAAGGGCAGATATGATTCCCATGTCTTTTAACAGTTCTTGGAATCCTTGCACCGTAAAGTGTGTCCCTCTGTCACTTTCAATGACCTCTGGTAACCCATATCAGCAGATTACCTAACTCGTAATTTTCTTGGCTAGTTTTAGCATTTGCTGTCCTGCATGCCCATGCTTCCAATCAGTGACTAAAGAGGTCGACACAAATGAGCACATTCTCAAAGCCCGAGCATTTGGGAAGTTGTATAAAGTCTATCTGTATCCTCTGAAAGGGATACTGTGTCTGGGGTGTGCTTTTTCCATGGAGCTGGGACAGACTTACCCGGGTTATTCTGTGCACCGATTAGGCCTCCTGCCACTAATGCCTGTGCTGCTTGGGTGAACCCTGGTGCTATCCATAAACTGCTAGTGAGTACAACCATAGCATCTTTCCCCAGATGCACTTTCCCATGTGCTATATTGGCCATAATGGGATAAAGTGCTTTTGGCAGACACAAACGCTGACCTTTACACCACTCTCCTTGCACTTCTAGTGCCCCATGTTTTGCCCAAGTCTTTTTCTCATTCTCTGTTGCTTGTCTCTGCATAATTTGGAGTGTGGTTCAGTCAAACTTGGGGTCAGGGGGTCACCATGTAAATAGACTATCCTTGCGGTACTTGGGCATTTACCAGTTTCTCATGCAGCCTGGTCTACTAGTCTATTTCCCTCAGCTTCAGAGGTAGTGTCTCTGGTGTGTGCCTTCATCTTCATCACTGACAGTTTGGAGGGCAGCTGGAATGCGGTGAACAGTGCCCTAATGTGTTCTGCATGCTTGACTGGTTTGCCTGCTGAACCCATAAAGTCCCTACTTTTCCACATAGAGTCATAATCATGTTCAATTCCAAACGCATACCTTGAATAGGTGTAAATGTTTACTCTACGTCCTTCTGCATATATGCATGCAAGTGTCAGAACCTTTAATTCAGCTTCTTGTGCTGACATGTGACTCGGTAGAGTCTGTTATATCACTATTTCTGTGTGTGTGGTTACAGCACATCCTGTATAAGGGAAGACCATCTATGTAATAGCGTGAACCATCTACAAAAAGAGTGATGTGTAGCTTTAATGTCAGATAAAACTAGAGATTCTTGTCTCATTAGTTCTACACAATCATATTCAGAAAAATTTGTGTGTATATTTTTTTCCTTCTTTTTCAAACTGGATCCCCCCGGGGGAATCGCAGTTCTGCTCCCTGCTCATTCTCTTGGACCTCTCTGCGGCCTTTGACACCATGGACCACCAACCTCCTTCTGCAGACCCTGCTCTCTCTTGGCCTCTCTGCCACTGCCCTCACTTGGTTCACCTATTACTCATGCTCACCCCCTTCCGCCCTCTTCGATGGGGTCCCTCTGGGCTCTGTTCTCGACCCTCTTCTTTTCTCACTGTACACCACCTCCCAGGGTGATCTCATCTCTTCCTTTGGTCTCCAGTATCAACTCTACATCTCCTCTCCTAACCTTTCCCCCATCCCTTCCTCTCTTGTGTTTCCGACTGCCTTTCCACTATCTCCTCCTGGATGTCTTCACGTTTTCTCAAAATCAACATTGCGAAAACTGAACTCATTGTTGTCCCTCCTTCTAAATCTTCAACCCACCGTGAACTTTCCAGCACCGTTAATAACACTACCATCTCTGCTGTTCCCCAACTCCGATGCCTGGGTGTCATCCTTGACTCCTCCGTCTCTTTTGCACCACACATTCAATCTCTTGCCCAATCCTGTCACTTCAAGCTACGGAATATTGTCTCACTATCACCTACAAGGCCCTCTTCCTTTCCACTGTATAATTCTAACCTCCTCTCCATCCACAATCCCGCCTGTTCCCTGCGTTCGGCCAATGACCATCGCCTTTTCATTGCACTAATCACCTCATCCCATGTCAGAATTCAAGACTTCGCTCATGCTGCCCCCCTTCACTGGAACAACCTCCCTCCCTCCGCCTGTCCCCTAATCTTGGCTCCCTCAAACGGGCTCTCAAAACCCATCTGTTCTTAAAGGCCTACCAACCATCCACATAACCTTATCGTTCTTATCACCTGTCGCCTCTTGTACTTGAGCCCCTCTACTGACTCCCCTTGTGCCTGCTGTCTGTTTCCCCTCCCCTTAGTATGTAAGCTTGTACAAGCAGGGCCCTCTTCCCTTCTGCCTCACTACCATTTCTTCTACTCCTTCGTCACTATATTTGCTATGGTTGGAGATATTGAAGTCTTGGCTATATTTGTTTTACTCTGAACTGTCGTACCCTTGTATACTGTCTGTACTGTATTTTTGTATTTTGTACGGAGATGCGGACACATTGTGGTGCCATAAAAATAAATAATAATAATAATAATAATAGGGGAACCCTGACGTGTCCCCCCATGTTTTGAAACATGCAAAAATAATACTACTTCATATTTAGTAAGTCTGGCCGGTGACAAATGTTTTGTGCTTGGTTTAAAATTTCTGTCACAGCGTGCGGTACCATTAAGGTAACTGGGTGTCCTAGCACAATATCTATACTCTTTTCAAGCACTAAAGCAGCTGCAGCTACTGCTTTTAACACAAGTTGGTGCTGCTCGTATGATTGGGTCTAATTGTGCAGAGTAGTATGCAAGTCAACTTAGCTTGCGACCATGTATCTGTGTCAGTACTCCTTGTGCATGTGCACTGACTTCATGACAAAATAATGTGAAAGGCTTGTCATAATCTGGCAAAGCCAGTGCTGGCGCTGAAGTTACTTCATCTTAAAATTGGTTAAACATTTGGTTCTGCTCAGTGGAGAGTGTAAATGGCTTTCTATCATCCAGAAGTGCTAATGCAGGAGCACGGATAATAGCTCATAAAGTCTTAAGTCTTTTCCATTTATGTACAAACATTGAATTCCCATCGATGCATTATTATACCCACAATACAAATAAGTACTTGCAGTATATGACGATTATAGTACAGTAAATAAGGGTAGTGAATGTCTTTACAACACTGATTGACTCAAAAGTATTATGAGGAAAAGAATAAAAACATTTTGTTATCTACCATAATTTGACCTTACATTACTTTCTTTTAAACCATCTAATATAAAATTTGTTTAACAAAAACAAACCAAAAATATGAAAAATGAAGGCTACATGAATCCCTATGTCACTGCAACTTCACTGTTGGTTCGTCTGTATATCGGGAGCAGTTCAGATGATTTTTAGTCCCTTGGGATTATCGCAAAGCCTTCTGGGCTTATGCAATCAACCCCTATATTTCATATCTATAATGCCTAATATAGGACAAAACCCTACAGGGCCTACTCATTATATACGTGTGTGATTTCAAAGGTAAAAAAAAAATTAAATAAAAATGCAAACAAAAAAATGAATCCACAATCCTTATCAGTCACTCACTGGTTTCATGTGTCTAGATATAGATGATATCACTCTTCGCTCCATATAATCTTCCCCTTTCACCTGAAAAAGTTATCAGGGCCTTCACAAATACTGCATACTGTGTCCAGGGCTTCAAGTTACGCAAATGATACCCTGGAGAGCGGGCTGCCTTGCCATCTGTAGTACGGGCTGGGGGATCCACATCCACCACTGTCCAACTATCCTGGTAATCAAACTCTGTTACATTTTGGTATGGTCTGCAATGTCAAAGCGGAAAAGATGCAGTGACTGTTACATTTCTCAACTATTTATGCACTGCAGGCTTTTGAGGTTTATGAAATACCCAATACCATTTAAACAGTGGGTTATAGGCAGAAATAATTTTAAATTGTGCTACTAGTAAATAAATAAATTTACATGGAAATAAAACCAAAAAATCCTAGAAAAACAGCACACTGATGTCAATTACTATACTGCATGCTCTGAAAAGTTGGGATAAATCTCCAAATTGTCATTCACAGAATAAGTCCTCCCAGTGCCTTAAAGAGTTTATCCATTTTTGGACAAGCCTTTTTCCATAAAATCTGCCCACATTGTATACGTAAAATATTTTTTTGATAGCAGCCAATTAACCTACCATTATGTTTTTGGAGTGTGGGAGGAAACCGGAGCACCCGGAGGAAACCCACGCAAACACAGGGAGAACATACAAACTCCACACAGATAAGGCCATAGTCGTAAATCGAACTGAAGACCCCAGTGCTGTGAGGCAGAAGTGCTAACCACTAGGTCACTGTGCTGCCCCACAGAGATCTACTGAAGAGGTTACAACAAATTGTAGCCAATGACAGGCTGTGGTGCAATCTGGCACAAGGATTTAGGTAATGGGGAGTTCATGGGTTCATAGTCCCAACAAGGGAGAGGGGGTGGTTGCATAACCACCAGAGCCATTCTATTTATTCAGAAAATAACTTAGAATATGTTTACTGATTTATAAACTGTCTTGTTGACAGCAGAGTAACTTTATTGAACTCTTTCAACAGCTTATAAAAATCACAAAAAACCCAAGCTGCAGCGCCACCTGCTGGGCGAAGTTATACACTGACCTACTAAATTCTTAGTATGTGTGGGGGGAAAAACTCAGAAAGGGCTGAAATTTGCTGCAGCGCCACCTGCTGGGCGGAGTTATACACTGAACTACTAAATTCTTAGTGTGTGTGGGAAAAAAAACTCAAAAAGGGCTGAAATTTGGTATACTAAGATGTTTTTAATTTGTTAATTTAATTTGTTAATTGTTAAAAGTGTTTATAAAGATTTTAAAAAAAAATATATATATTTCTTGAAGGAGAAGTGACAGTTGGGAGTGGTTGGTGGTTGCTGGGGGTGACAGTGGGGAGTGGTTGGTGGTTGCCAGGGGTGACAGAGCGAGAGGAGTGTGATACTCAGGACCGCTGAGAGAGATCACTGTGTCTGGATAGACATCTGGATAGATGTGGCGATAAAGATGAAGGATGAGGTGATGGAGAAAAATGATGAGGTGGTGACATGTGGACAAAAGCACGTTAAAAAAGGGCGCTTGCGTCAGGAAGTAACGCTCTTCCCCTGAGGAGGCCTGGCCTAGCCCCAAATGCATGACAAGAACCTTTTTAACACCTTAAGTAGCTTGATTTGACTAGAATGCATGAGTATCATGCACGGGTTAACTTATATATATATATATATATATATATATATATATATATATATATATGTGTGTCTTGCATTAAATGTTTAATTGTTAAAAAGATTTTCGAAAATCTGTGCCAGAAGCTAGTAGTAGTCGATGCAGTGTAACCTAAGCTGATGTAGGCACTATCTTACTGTTCTGTTCTGGCTATTTTATAGTAACAATAAATTAAATTTAAGAAAAGCGGATTTAGGATTAAAATTAAAAAATCACTAGTGAAAACAACAAATAGAAAATGGTTTTCAGAAAAACAACCCTAGTGTTTTCCAAACTCATTTTTATAACACAGTTAGGGGATATTTATTGAAACTGTAATTTTTATTTTCTAAACTCTAGAGAAATCATAGGAAGAGAAAAAAACTCCAATCTTAATAGCTTTATGACATTTACTTGTGACAACAAGCATTTAATGGCTTATACTATTTAATACTAGGATCTTGATATTTATCTACAAATGTTAGATGTAATATTTTTTCATTTTGAGAGTCAACGCGTACTGCTGCTGGGACTATCAGAGATTTACAATGTGCTCCAGAAATTTAGGATGACTAGGGAATAACTAGTGAATACTTACGCTTCCTTATAATGAAACATGAACCTCAACAAGTCCCTGTGATCAGGAGGCCAATATGGATCCCATTTAATTAACACATTATCATGTTTTATGTTTATATAGTTAAAGCTCAGCACAGCATTCTCACCTGAAAGATAAAAAAGGAAGTCAGGGATTAGAGATAAACTTCTTATATGTACCCAAGTTTTGCATCCTCCTAGGCTAATTTTTTGTTTCTGGTGCCCCCAAGCCACCCTTCACCACGTCTGTAGTTCTCCATGGACCCAGTTACCACTGTATACCATCTGCACAATCAATGAAATTAAATCAAACCATAACTGAAACCCCAGTTACATTATTATAAGATTTAAATAACAAATGGAATAGAAAATAGTGGCCTACACCTCTTCCATCCCTAGTAGTACACATGCTGGGGGGAATATAAGCCAGGTGCGTACTTGGGGGAGTTTCCAGTGGCCCAGAAAACCCACTATGCTAGAGTTGTCAACCTTCTGATGCTGGCTGCACCATATTGCTATAGGGAAGGAAGCACACAACCACAATGAAGAGCTCAGACTACACCCCATCATTACCTGGGTGAGCGAAACATTTCTGTTAATATATGAATGCAGCATTTCAGTCCCCGGCAGTGGGTTAGGGGGCATGGCCACATCACAATGTCACATCACATCAGTTAACCCCTTCCCCACTTCCATTAGAGATAAGATTGTTTGATATGTGTATCTGTCTCCCCATGTTTGCCCTGGCCCTCTCCTCCCGTCCTTGTTTATGTGTGAGAATGTATATGCATATCTCTCTCCCCTTTGTGTGTGTGTGTCTGTATGTGAGTATGTACATATTTAGGTATGTATGTGCGCATATCACTCTCCACTTTGTGTATCTGTCATTCTCTCTGTGCTCTTTTTTCTATCTTTTACTCTTTCCTTATGTGTGTGTCTCTCTCTCATTCTTGTATGTGTGTGTCTCTGCACCCCAACCACCTCCTACTGAAATCAACAAATGTGCAGGCACAGATTATATTGTAACAAAATAAAATAATAAAGCATATTTTTAATGATATTATATTAATAATGATATCACCATTCTGAGATGGCAGCAACAGAACAGGAAGTGCACCGGTACCGATAGTCATGATACTTAGCATTTGGCGACAATCCTTTAGAAATCTATTGTTTGCCCCTCCAAGCAGCTTTTTGCATAAACATTTAAACAGATATATACATAATGTATAAATATTAATAAGTTAACATTCAACCTGATCCAGCCGGAATTACAACAACGTCCTGCTTCCCCTTTCAGTACCAAGGTCTTCTGGCTCGATTTCCGAATTGGAGACCAGAAGATGTGTCGCCTCCTGAGAAACCAAAAAGGCAAAGTGTCACACCAAAGTTCTGAGAGCTCTGGTGGTGGCAGCATGCGGACTGTCACTCTGGAGTCTGGTTTTAAGCTGACTGGAGCCAAATTCAGCTTAGAGTTGGCACTAGACCTCAGGGACCAAAGATTATATTTACTAAACTGGGGGTTTGAAAAAGTGGAGCTGGTGCCTATAGCAATCAATCAGATTCTAGCTATCATTTATTTAATACATTCTACAAAATGACATCTAGAATATGATTGATTGCTATAGGCAACATCTCCACTTTATCAAACCCGCACTTTAGTTAATATACCCCCAAGTCTTGAAGGTCAATTTGGAATAGTGATTTAAAGATAAAATCTTTTAGCCCAGCATTAGTTGGGTCAGTACCAATAGAGGGCTAAGCCCTCCCCTTGTTCTGTCAGCATGGGTAGGCAGATGGACAGACCTCCTTATCACTGCATTAAAATTACAATATTGAAACATGCTGATTGTAGCGTTAAATAAGGGGAACAATCTGAATTGGTTAAAGGGATTAGTTTACCCCTACAGTTTGTCTGTGTTATAAATGTGTAAAAGAGGACTAGAAGCCTTTATTATTTTCAGTTGTTGGTGCCCCCCTTCACTGGAACAACCTCCCTCCGCCTGTCCCCTAATCTTGGCTCCTTCAAACAGGCTCTCAAAACCCATCTGCTCCTTAGGGCCTACCAACCATCCACATAACCTTATCGTTCTTATAACCTCACACTTTCCTGTCTCCTCTTGTATTTTACTGACTCCCCTTGTGCCTGCTGTCTGTTTCCCCTCCCCTTAGTATGTAAGCTTGTATGAGCAGGGCCCTCTTCCCTTCTCTCTCCCTTCTATTTCTTCTACTCCTTCTTCACTATACTTGATATGCTTGGAGATATTGAAGTCTTGGCTATATTCGTTTTACTCTGTACTGTCGTACCCTTGTATACGGTCTGTACTGTATTTTTGTATTTTATACGGAGCTGCGGACACCTTGTGGCGCCATATAAATAAAGAGTAA
The DNA here is from genome assembly GCF_038048845.1 of Mixophyes fleayi. NCBI lineage: Eukaryota > Metazoa > Chordata > Amphibia > Anura > Limnodynastidae > Mixophyes > Mixophyes fleayi. Next base: position 230,668,529 of record NC_134402.1, read on the forward strand.
TAATAATAATAGGGGAACCCTGACATGTCCTCCCATCTTTTGAAACATGCAAAAATAATACTACTTCAAATTTAGTAAGTCTGGTCGGTGACAAATGTTTTGTGCTTGGTTTAAAATTTCTGTAACAGCGTGTGGCACCATTTAGGTAACTGGGTGTCCTAGCACAATATCTATACTCTTTTCAAGCACTAAAGCAGCTGCAGCTACTGCTTTTAACACAAGTTGGTGCTGCTCGTATGATTGGGTCTAATTGTGCAGAGTAGTATGCAAGTCAACTTAGCTTGGGACCATATATCTGTGTCAGTACAGCTTGTACATGTGCACTGACTTCATGACAAAATAATGTGAAAGGCTTGTCATAATCTGGCAAAGCCAGTGCTGGCGCTGAAGTTACTTCAGCTTAAAATTGGTTAAACATTTAGTTCTGCTCAGAGGAGAGTATAAATGGCTTACTTTCATCCAGAAGTGCTAATGCAGGAGCACGGATAATAGCTCATAAAGTCTTAAGGCTTTTTCATTTATGTACAAACATTGAATTCCCATCGATACATTACCATACCCATGATATAAAAAGGTATTTACAGTATATGACGATTATAGTACAGTAAATAAGGGCAGTGAATGTCTTTACAACATTGATTGACTCAAAACTATTATGAGGAAAATAATAAAAACCTTTTGTTATCTATCATAATTTGACATTACATTACTTTCTTTTAAACCATCTAATATAAAATTTGATAAACAAAAACAAACCATAAATATGAAACATGAAGGCTACATGAATCCCTATGTCACTGCAACTTCACTGTTGGTTCTGCTGTATATCGGGAGCAGTTCAGATGATTTTCAGGACTTTGGGATTATCACAAAGCCTTCTGGGCTGATGCAAGCCACCACTATATTTCATATCTATAATGCCTAATATAGGCCAAAACCTTACAGGGCCTCCTCATTATATACTTGTGTGGTTTCAAATGTACAAAAAAATTAAATAAAAATGCAAACACAAAAATGAATCTTAGAGGCCAAAAAAAGGCATCCACAATCCTTATCAGTCACTCACTGGTTTCATTTGTCCAGATATAGATGATATCACTCTTCGCTCCATATGATCTTTCCCTTTCATCTGGTAAAGATATCAGGGTCTTCACAAATGCTGCATACTGTGTCCATGGCTTCAAGTTACGCAAAAGATACCCTGGAGAGCGGGCTGCCTTGCCATCTGTAGTACGCGCTGGGGGATCCACATCCACCACTGTCCAACTATCCTGGTCATCAAACTCTGTTACATTTTGGTATGGTCTGCAATGTCAAAGCGGAAAAGATGCAGTGACTGTTACATTTCTCAACTATTTATGCACTGCAAGATTTTGAGGTTTATGAAATACCCAATACCATTTAAACAGTGGGTTATAGGCAGAAATTAATTTGAATTGTGCTACTAGTAAATAAATAAATTTACATGGAAATAAAACCAAAGAATCCTAGATAAACAGCACACTGATGTAAATTACTATACTGCATGCTCTGAAGAGTTGGGATAAATTTCCAAATTGTCATTCACAGATTAAGTCCTCCCAGTTCCTTAAAGAGTTTATCCATTTTTGGACAAGCCTTCTTCCATAAAATCCGCCCACATTGTATAATAAAGGAGGGTCACCCCAGACCACAGCTCCTTAGGAACCAGTCCATCCATAAGACTTAATCAGAATCCACAGAGATCTACTGAAGAGGATACGAGAAATTGTAGCCAATGACAGGCTGTGGTGCAATCTGGCACAAGGATTCAGGTAATGGGGAGTTCATGGGTTCATAGTCCCAACATGGTAGAGGGGGGTGGTTGCATAACCACCAGAGCCATTCTATTTATTCAGAAAATAATATAGAATACGTTTACTGATTTATAAACTGTCTTGTTGACAGCAGAGTGACTTTTTCCAACTCTTTCAACAGTTTATAAAAATCACATTTTTAAAATAACAGGTAATCGTTTGCCTATACTTCCTGTGTAATTGCTAGTAGTAGCAAAAAGTAATTATTATTTCAGTAGTTACTAACATTGTTATTGTGCTTGCTTAGCAGAAAATGACTACATTTATTATTACTACACACATGGAATGGATTGAGACATCTTTGGCTAAAGACCTTTGCAGTGAATAGCAGTGTGTTGAAAAACAGTGATTAGCATTGCTGCTTTAGCATCAATGCTGTGTGGAGTTTGCATGATCTTCCTGTGTTTGCATGTGTTTACCCCAGGTGTTTTTGTTTCCACCTGCAGTCCAAAGTCACACTGGTATGTTAATTGGCAGCTGATTAAACTAGGCCATAGTTAGTGCATGTTTGTGTGTCTGTTGTAGGGAAGTGCCACAGGTGGGGATTGACGTGCCTGAGTAAAATGCTCAGATGGTGCAACACTGTGGCTATATAATGGCAGTATATAAATAAACAATGATAATTATAAGTTGGGAGGCAATAAATAAATATAATATATATATATATATATATATATATATATATATATATATGTATATGTATATGTGTGTGTGTGTGTGTCTTGCATTAAATGTTTAATTGTTAAAAAGATTTTCGAAAATCTGTGCCAGAAGCTAGTAGTAGTCGATGCAGTGTAACCTTAGCTGATGTAGGCACTATCTTGCTGTTCTCTTCTGGCTATTTTATAGTAACAATAAAATAAATTTAAAAAAAGTGGATTTAGGATTCCAATTAAAAAAAATCACTAGTGAAAACAACAAATAGAAAATGGTTTTCAGAAAAACAACCCTAGTGTTTTCCAAACTCATTTTTATAACACAGTTAGGGGATATCTATGAAAACTGGAAAAGCTGCTGTAGCCCACGAAAACAATCAGAAATTTATTTTTATTTTCTAAACTTTAGAGAAATCATAAGAAGAGAAAAAAACTCCAATCTTCATAGCTTAATGACATTTACTTGTGACAACAAGCATTTAATGTCTTATACTATTTAATACTAGGATCTTGATATTTATCTACAAATGTTAGATGTAATACTTTTTCATTTTCGAGAGTCAAAGCGTACTGCTGCTGGGACTATCAGAGATTTACAATGTGCTCCAAAAATTTAGGATGACTAGGGAATAACTAGTGAATACTTACGCTTCCTTATAATGAAACATGAACCCCAACAAGTCAATTTGATCAGGAGGCCAGTATGGATTCCATTTAATCAATACCTTATCATGTTTTATGTTTATATAGTTAAAGCGCAGAACATCCTTCTCACCTGAAAGATAAAAAAGGAAGTCAGGGATTAGAGATAAACTTCTTATATGTACCCAAGTTTTGCATCCTCTTAGGTCAATTTATATTTATTCTGTCCCCCAAGCCACCCTTCACCACGTCTGTAGTTCTCCATGGACCCAGTTACCACTGTATACCATCTGCACAATCAATGAAATTAAATCAACCATAACTGAAACCCTAGTTACATTTTTATAAGATTTAAATAACAAATAGAATAGAAAATAGTGGCCCACACCTCTTCCATCCCTACTAGTACACATGCTGGAGGGAATATAAGCCAGGTGCCTACTTGGGGGAGTTTCCAGTAGCCCAGAAAACCCACTATGCTTGAGTCGTCAACCTCCTGATGCTGGCTGCACCATATTGCTATAGGGAAGGCAGCACACAACCACAATGAAGAGCTCAGACTACACCCCATCATTACCTGGGTGAGTAAAACATTTCTGTTAATATAGGAATGCAGCATTTCAGTTCCCGGCAGTAGGAGAGGGGGCCAACCACCTCCTACTGAAATCAACAAATGTGCAGGCACAGATTATATTGTAACAAAATAAAATAATAAAGCATCTTTTTAATGATATAATTTTAATAATAATATCACCATTCTGAGATGGCAGCAACAGAACAGGAAGTGCACCGGCACAGACAGTCATGATACTTAGCATTTGGCGACAATCCTTTAGAAATCTATTGTTTGCCCCTGCAAGCAGCTTTTTGCATAAACATTTAAACAGATATATACATAATGTATAAATATTAATAAGTTAACATTCAACCTGATCCAGCCGGAATTACAACAACGTCCTGCTGCCCCTTTCAGTACCAAGGTCTTCTGGCTCGGTTTCCGAATTGGAGACCAGAAGATGCGTTGCCTCCTAAGAAACCAAGAAGGCAAAGTGTCACACCAAAGTTCTGAGAGCTCTGGCGGTGGCAGCAAGCGGACTGTCACTCTGGAGTCTGGTTTTAAGCTGACTGGAGCCAAATTCAGCTTAGAGTTGGCACTAGACCTCAGGGACCAAAGGGTATATTTACTAAACTGCGAGTTTGAAACAGTGGAGATGTTGCCTATAGCAATCAATCAGATTCTAGCTATCATTTATTTAACACATTCTACAAAATGACATCTAGAATATGATTGATTGCTATAGGCAACATCTCCACTTTATCAAACCCGCACTTTAGTTAAGATACCGCCAAGTCTTGAAGGTCAATTTGGAATAGTGATTTAAAGATAAGATCTTTCAGCCCAGCATTAGTTGGGTCAGTACCAATAGAGGGCTAAGACCTCCCTTGCTCTGGCAGCGTGGACAGGCAGATGGACAGACCTCCTCATCACTGCAGTAAAATTACAATGTTGAAACAAGTTGATTGTAGCGTTAAATAAGGGGAACAATCTGAATTGGTTAAAGGAATTAGTTTACCCCTACAGTTCCTCTGTTATAAATGTTATAAATGTGTAAGAGAGGACTTGAAGACTTTATTATTTTCAGTTGTTGGTGCCCCTTCGCCTGTCCCCTAATCTTGGCTCCTTCAAGCGGGCTCTCAAAACCCATCTGCTCATTAAGGCCTACCAACCATCCACATAACCTTATCGTTCTTATAACCTCACACTTTCCTGTCTCCTCTTGTACTTGAACCCCTTTACTGACTCCCTTTGTGCCTGCTGTCTGTTTCCCCTCCCCTTAGTATGTAAGCTTGTATGAGCAGGGCCCTCTTCCCTTCTGTCTCACTTCCATTTCTTCTACTACTTTGTAACTATACCTGCTATTCTTGGAGACATTGAAGTCTCGGCTATATTCGTTTTACTCTGTATTGTCGTACCCTTGTATACTGTCTGTAATGTATTTTTGTATTTTGTACGGAGCTGCGAACACATTGTGGCGCCATATAAGAATAATAATAATAAATAGGGGAACCCTGATGTGTCCTCCCATCTTTTGAAACATGCAAAAATAATACTACTTCATATTTAGTAAGTGTGGCCGGTAACAAATGTTTTGTGCTTGGTTTAAAATTTCTGTCACAGCGTGCGGAACCATTAAGGTAACTGGGTGTCCTAGCACAATATCTATACTCTTTTCAAGCACTAAAACAGCTGCAGCTACTGCTTTTAACACAATTAGGTGCTTCTCGTATGATTGGGTCTAATTGTACAGAGTAGTATGCAAGTCAACTTAGCTTGTGACCATGTATCTGTGTCAGTACTTGTACATGTCCACTGACTTCATGACAAAATAATGTCAAAGGCGTGTCATAATCTGGCAAAGCCAGTGCTGGCGCGAAGTTACTTCAGCTTAAAATTGGTTAAACATTTGGTTCTGCTCAGCGGAGAGTGTAAATGGCTTACTATCATCCAGAAGTGCTAATGCAGGAGCACGGATAATAGGGGCATATTCAATTCTCGGCGGAAACGCCGAGAATCTCGTGGTCCGCGCACGATTACCGTTATTACAGTAATCGTGCGTGGAAAAACCGTTAATACGGTAATTTACTCGCTGGATTTCAGCTCGCAGCTCCCTGAAATCCAGCTATTACCGTATTAACGGTAATAGTTTTTCCGCGGCACGGAAAACTAAGAATTGAATATGTCCCAAAAAGTCTTAAGTCTTTTCCATTTATGTACAAACATTGAATTCATATCGATACATTACCATACCCACGATACAAAGAAGTACTTGCAGTATATGACGATTATAGTACAGTTTAATAAGGGCAGTGAATGTCTTTACATTGATTGACTCAAAACTATTATGAGGAAAAGAATAAAAACCTTTTGTTATCCATCATAATTTGACCTTTCATTACTTTCTTTTAAACCATCTAATATAACATTTGGTTAACAAAAACAAACCAAAAATATGAAACATGAAGGCTACATGAATCCCTATGTCACTGCAACTTCACTGTTGGTTCTGCTGTATATCGGGAGCAGTTCAGATGATTTTTAGACCTTTGGGATTATCGCAAAGCGTTCTGGGCTTATGCAATCCACCCCTATATTTCATATCTATAATGCATAATATAGGCCAAAACCTTACAGGGCCTCTTCATTATATACTTGCGTGATTTCAAAGGTAAAAAAAATTAAATAAAAATGCAAACACAAAAAGGCATCCACAATCCTTATCAGTCACTCACTGGTTTCATTTGTCCAGATATAGATGATATCACTCTTCGCTCCATATGATCTTCCCCTTTCATCTGGTAAAGATATCAGGGTCTTCACAAATACTGCATACTGTGTCCAGGGCTTCAAGTTACGCAAAAGATACCCTGGAGAGCGGGCTGCCTTGCCATCTGTAGTACGCGCTGGGGGATCCACATCCACCACTGTCCAACTATCCTGGTCATCAAACTCTGTTACATTTTGGTATGGTCTGCAATGTCAAAGCGGAAAAGATGCAGTGACTGTTACATTTCTCAACTATTTATGCACTGCAAGATTTTGAGACTTATGAAATACCCAATACCATTTAAACAGTGGGTTATAAGCAGAAATTAATTTGAATTGTACTACTAGTAAATATATTTTTTTTACATGGAAATAAAACCAAAGAATCCTAGATAAACAGCACACTGATGTCAATTACTATACTGCATGCTCTGAAGAGTTGGGATAATTTTCCAAATTGTCGTTCACAGATTAAGTCCTCCCAGTGCCTTAAAGAGTTTATCCATTTTTGGACAAGTCTTCTTCCATAAAATCTGCCCACATTGTATAATAAAGTAGGGTCACCCCAGACCACAGCTCTTTAGGACCCAGTCCATCCATAAGACTTAATCAGAATCCACAGAGATCTACTGAAGAGAATACGACAAATTGTAGCCAATAACAGGCTGTGGTGGAATCTGGCATAATGATTCAGGTAATGGGGAGTTCATGGGTACGTAGTCCCAACAAGGGAAAGGGGGATGGTTGCATTACCACCAGAGCCATTCTATTTATTCAGAAAATAATTTAAAATATGTTTACTGATTTATAAACTGTCTTGTTGACAGCAGAGTAACTTTTTCCAGCTCTTTCAACAGTTTATAAAAATCACGTTTTTAAAATAACAGGTAATCATTTGCCTATACTTCCTGTGTAATTACTAGTAGTAGCAAAAATTAATTATTATTTCAATAGTTACTAACATTATTATTGTGCTTGCTTAGCAGAAAATTATAGCATTTATTATTACTACACACATGGAATGGATTGAGATATCTTTGGCTAAAGAACTTTGCAGTGAATAGCAGTGTGTTGAAAAACAGTGATTAGCATTGCTGCTTTAGCATCAATGCTGTGTGGAGTTTGCATGTTCTTCCTGTGTTTGCATGTGTTTACCCCAGGTGTTTTTGTTTCCACATGCAGTCCAAAGTCACACTGGTATGTTAATTGGCAGCTGATTAAACTAGGCCATAGTTAGTGCATGTTGTAGGGTAGTGCTACAGGTGGGGACTGACGTGCCTGAGTAAAATGCTCAGATTGTGCAACACTGTGGTTATATAATGGCAGTATATAAATAAACAATGATAATTATAAGTTAGGAGAAAAAATATATATACCGTATATACTCGAGTATAAGTCGACCCGAATATAAGCCGAGGCACTTAAATTTACCACAAAAAACTAGGAAAACTTATTGACTCGAGTATAAGCCTAGGGTGGGAAATGCAGCAGCTACTGGTAAGTTTCAAAAATAAAAACAGTGCTGGATATCGTTAACACTGGGCTCCCAATAATAGAAACGTGAGGTTGTAAATGAATATATCAAAATTTATTGTTATTAAACATCAATAAAATTATATAAGTACATAATATATACCCATATCCTAATAAATTGTACACAAATGGTTAAACTAAATCCTCTGCACTTGGTATCAAGCCTAATAGGTGAACACAGATATAAATAACATTCACTAAAGACAACTCAGATCATTAATATATAAATCAATGAGATAGTCTGTGGATACTAAATACATGTGCCAGTTAAGTTTATTCGCCTTTAGAAGGTGATGAGCAGTTACTCCTAAGTGTTCAGAACAGTACAGTAATTTAGGCTTTAGTAATGCAAAAGATGCTGCACATACACTAAATAGAATTTGATATAATAGCTCAGATAAAGATAAGTTTGATTTTGTTTGCTGGAAGAAACATTTTAACAGAACAATACAATTTGCTTTGTGTGATTTAACCCTTATTATACTTGAAGTTTGGGATGTTTTTAGACTTTTCAATGATTTCACAGTTATGCAAAAGAATCTTCAGACACTTATTAATAGGTGACAAAAAATGAAAATATTGGACTTTATAAAACTGCTGCAAATAATTGCAGTGGACAAGTCAGGGTACTCACATGTGTCTCTGACCAGCGGGGCTAGATGGAAATGTCCCGGTCTTTAGCTTTGACTGACAGGCTCCTTTTCATTTAACTTTATTGTTCCATGTGCAATGAACACACAAAAACGGGCTACAATAAAATGGTGGCTGACAGTGATCCACAGAGGCTGCAGATGCCTGCAGATGAGCGGGGGAGACTGGAAAACGGAGACCAGGTAAGTGGGACTCGAGTATAAGCCGAGGGGGGCTTTTTTCAGCACAAAAAATGTGCTGAAAAACTCGGCTTATACACGAGTATATACGGTATGTGTCTTGCATTAAACATACTTGCCAACTTGCCGACATTCCGGGAGACTCCCGCATTTTGCGAGTCTCCCGGACTCCCGGGAGAGTGTGGCAATCTCCCTAATTCTGCCCACTTCCTAGTGAAGTGGGCAGAATTAGCTCCGAAACGCCGCGATTCCCGGGGAATCGCACAGTTTGGCCCCGTCCCCCCGCTGTCAAATGACGCATTTTGCGTCATGCCGTCACGGGGGCGGGTCGAAAATGACGCGCATTTTGGAGCCCCGCCCCCGTCACGCCCACCTCCCATGACAGGCTCCCGGAAACCAACTATTCAAAGTTGGTAAGTATGGCATTAAATGTTTAACTGTTAAAAAGATTATCGAAAATCGGTGCCAGAAGCTAGTAGTAGTCGATGCATAACCTAAGCTCATATAGGCACTATATTGCTGTTCTGTTCTGGCTATTTAATAGTAACAAAATAAATTTAAGAAAAGTGGATTTAGGAATAAAATTAAAAAATCACTAGTGAAAACAACAAATAGAAAATGGTTTTCAGAAAAACAACCCTAGTGTTTTTATAACAAAGTTAGGGGATATTTATGAAAACTGGAAAAGGTGCTGTAGCCCATGGAAACAAACAGAAATGTATTTTTATTTTCTAAACTCTAGAGAAATCATAAGAAGAGAAAAAAATTCCAATCTTAATAGCTTTATGACATTTACTTGTGACAACAAGCATTATAATGTCTTATACAAGTGGTGGGCAAGCGCAGTCCTCAAGTGCTACCAACAGTTCATGTTTTTAGGATTTCTGTCTGTAGAAACAGCTGGGATAATTACAGACCCAGCCAAATAGATTAACTCAGCTGTGCATTATTAAAGAAATCCTAAAAACATGAACTGTTGGTAGCCCTTGAGGACTGAGTTTGCCCACCACTGTCTTATATTATTTAATACTAGGATCTTGATATTTATCTACAAATGCTATTTGTAATACTTTTTCATTTCGAGAGTCAAAGCGTACTGCTGCTGGGACTATCAGAGATTTACAATGTGCTCCAAAAATTTAGGAAGACTAGGAAATAACTAGTGAATACTTACGCTTTCTTATAATGAAACATGAACCCCAACAAGTCCCTGTGATCAGGAGGCCAATATGGATCCCACTTAATCAACACCTTATGTTGGGTTGTTTTTATATAGTTAAAGCGCAGAACATCATTCTCACCTGAAAGATAAAAAAGGAAGTCAGGGATTAGAGATAAACTTCTTATATGTACCTACGTTTTGCATCCTCCTAGGCCAATTTTTTTTTCTGGTGCCCCCAAGCCACCCTTCACCATGTCTGTAGTTCTCCATGAACCCAGTTACCACTGTATACCATCTGCACAATCAGTGAAAATAAATCAACCATAACTGAAACCCCAGTTACATTTTTATAAGATTTAAATAACAAATAGAATAGAAAATAGTGGTCCACATTGACATGGCGGTAAGAACACCTCTTTCATCCCTACTAGTACACATGTTGGGGGGAATATAAGCCAGGTGCATACTTGGGGGAGTTTCCAGTTGCCCAGAAAAACCACTATACTTGAGTCGCCAACCTCCTGATGCTTGTTGCACCATATTGCTATAGGGAAGGCAGCACACAACCACAATGAAGAGTTCAGACTACACCCCATCATTAACTGGGTGAGTGAAACATTTATTTTAATATAGGAATGCAGCATTTCCGTCGCCGGCAGTGGGAGAGGGGGCATGGCCACACCACAATGCTCCAACATCAGTTTCCCCCTTTCCCACTTCCATTAGAGATAAGATTGTTTGATATGTGTATCTGTCTCCCCATGTTTGCCCTGGCCCTCTCCTCCCATCCTTGTTTATGTGTGAGAATGTATATGCATATCTCTCTCCCCTTTGTGTGTCTGTATGTGAGTATGTACATGTTTAGATATGTATGTGCGCCTATCACTCTCCACTTTGTGTATTTGTCCCTCTCTCTGTGCTCTTTTTTCTGTTTCTGTCTTTTATTCATTTCTAATGTGTGTGTCTCTCTCATTCCTGTATGTGTGTGCCTCTGCCTCTGCGTTGTGTGTGTCTCTGCACTCCAACCACCTCCTACTGAAATCAACAAATGTGCAGGCACAGATTATTTTTTAACAAAATAAAATAATAAAGCATCTTCTTAATGATATTATATTAATAATGATATCACCATTCTGAGATGGCAGCAACAGAACAGGAAGTGCACCGCTACCGATAGTCATGATACTTAGCATTTGGCGACAATCCTTTAGAAATCTATTGTTTGCCCCTGCAAGCAGCTTTTTGCATAAACATTTAAACAGATATATACATAATGTATAAATATTAATAAGTTAACATTGAATCTGATTAAGCGGGATTCACAACAACGTCCTGCTTCCCCTTTCAGTACCAAGGTCTTCTGGCTCGATTTCCGAATTGGAGACCAGAAGATGCGTTGCCTCCTGAGAAACCAAGAAGGCAAAGTGTCACACCAAAGTTCTGAGAGCTCTGGCGGTGGCAGCATGCGGACTGTCACTCTGGAGTCTGGATTTAAGCCGACTGGAGCCAAATTCAGCTTAGAGTTGGTACTAGACCTCAGGGACCAAAGGGTATATTTACTAAACTGCGGGACTGAAAAAGTGGAGATGTTGCCTATAGCAACCAATCAGATTCTAGCTATCATTTATTTAATACATTCTACAAAATGACATCTAGAATCTGATTGATTGCTATAGGCAACATCTCCACTTTTTCAAACCCGCACTTTAGTTAATATACCCCCAAGTCTTGAAGGTCAATTTGGAATAGTGATTTAAAGATAAAATCTTTTAGCCCAGCATTAGATGGGTCAGTACCAATAGAGGGCTAAGCCCTCCCTTGCTCTGGCAGCATGGACAGGCAGATGGACAGACCTCCTCATCACTGCAGTAAAATTACAATGTTGAAACAAGTTCATTGTAGCGTTAAATAAGGGGAACAATCTGAATTGGTTAAAGTTAATAATTTACCCCTACAGTTTGTCTGTGTTATAAATGTGTAAAAGAGGACTTGAAGACTTTATACCTTTGAGTTGTTGGTGCTCCCCTTCACTGGAACAACCTCCCTCCCTCTGTCTGTCCCCTAATCTTGGCTCCATCAAACGGGCTCTCAAAACCCATCTGCTCCTTAAGGCCTACCAACCATCCACATAACCTTATCATTCTTATAACCTCACCCTTTCCTGTCTCCTCTTGTACTTAAACCCCTTTACTGACTCCCATTGTGCTTGCTGTCTGTTTGCCCTCCCCTTAGTATGTAAGCTTGTATGAGCAGGGCCCTCTTCCCTTCTGTCTCACTTCCATTTCTTCTACTCCTTTGTCACTTTACTTGGAGATGTTGAAGTTTTGGCTATATTCGTTTTACTCTGTATTGTCATACCCTTGTATACTGTCGGTACTGTATTTTTGTATTTTGTACGGAGCTGCGGAAACCTTGTGGAATCATATAAATAAATAAATAATAATAATAATAATAATAATAATAATAATAATAAGGGAACTCTGACGTGTCCTCCCATCTTTTAAAACATGCAAAAATAATACTACTTCATATTTAGTAAGTCTGGCCGGTGACAAATGTTTTGTGCTTGGTTTAAAATTTCTGTCACAGCGTGCAGTACCATTAAGGTAACTGGGTGTCCTAGCACAATATATACTCTTTTCAAGCACTAAAGCAGCTGCAGCTACTGCTACTGCTTTTAACACAAGTTGGTGCTGCTCGTATGATTGCGTCTAATTGTGCAGAGTAGTATGCAAGTAAACTTAGCTTGCGACCATGTATCTGTGTCAGTACTCCTTGTGCATGTGCACTGACTTCATGACAAAATATTGTGAAAGGCTTGTCATAATCTGGCAAAGCCAGTGCTGGCGCTGAAGTTACTTCAGCTTAAAAAATTGGTTAAACATTTGGTTCTGCTCAGTGGAGAGTGTAAATGGCTTACTATCATCCAGAAGTGCTAATGCAGGAGCACGGATAATAGTAGAGATGAGCGGGCTCGGATTCCGCTAATCCGAGCCCACCCGAACAGTGCGGATCCGAACACTGTTCGGATATTTCCGGCGGGCAAAATATTGAAAACGTGGCTCTGTCGTCCAAGTCTCGTGTCGAATCTCGCGAGGGGTGGGAGGGAGGGCCCAGAACAATTCCATCTTGTACCTCTTTTTTTGGCATTATATGCTCAAGCTACCTCGGTGCAACCTTTTGGCCTAAAAACAATATTGTGAGGTGTTCAGAATAGCCTGGAAATTAGTGGAAATGATTGTTATTGAATGTTATTGAGGTTAATAATAGCGTAGGAGTGAAAAAAAACCCACAAAACTGTTTTTTAGCACTTTTTATGTTTTTTTCAAAATAAATCCGAATCCAAAACCTTAAATCCGAACCAAATCCTTTCGTCAGGTGTTTTGCGAAACAAATCCGAACCCAAAATCTCAAGCAAATCCGAATCCGAATCCAAAACACAAAACACGAGACACCAAAAGTGGCCGGTGCACATCCCTAGATAATAGCTCATAAAGTCTTAAGTCTTTTCCACTTATGTACAAACATTGAATTCTCATCGATGCATTACCATACCCATGAGGTATTTACAGTATATGACGATTATAGTACAGTTTAATAAGGGTAGTGAATGTCTTTACATTGATTGACTCAAAACTATTATGAGGAAAAGAATAAAAACCTTTTGTTATCTATCATAATTTGACATTACATTACTTTCTTTTAAACCATCTAATATAAAATTTGGTTAACAAAAAGAAACCAGAAATATGAAACATGAAGGCTACATGAATCCCTATGTCTCTGCAACTTCACTGTTGGTTCTGCTGTATATCGGGAGCAGGTCAGATAATTTTCAGGCCTTTGGGATTATCGCAAAGCCTTCTGGGCTTATGCTATTCACCCCTATATTTCATATCTATAATGCCTAATATAGGCCAAAACCTTACAGGACCTCTTCATTATATACTTGTGTGATTTCAAAGGTAAAAAAAATTAAATAAAAATGCAAACACAAAAATGAATCTTAGAGGCCAAAAAAAGGCATCCACAATCCTTATCAGTTACTCACTGGTTTCATTTGTCCAGATATAGATGATATCACTCTTCGCTCCATATGATCTTCCCCTTTCATCTGGTAAAGATATCAGGGTCTTCACAAATACTGCATACTGTGTCCAGGGCTTCAAGTTACGCAAAAGATACCCTGGAGAGCGGGCTGCCTTGCCATCTGTAGTACGCGCTGGGGGATCCACATCCACCACTGTCCAACTATCCTGGTCATCAAACTCTGTTACATTTTGGTATGGTCTGCAATGTCAAAGCAGAAAAGATGCAGTGACTGTTACATTTCTCAACTATTTATGCACTGCAAGATTTTGAGACTTATGAAATACCCAATACCATTTAAACAGTGGGTTATAAGCAGAAATTAATTTGAATTGTACTACTAGTAAATATATTTTTTTTACATGGAAATAAAACCAAAGAATCCTAGATAAACAGCACACTGATGTCAATTACTATACTGCATGCTCTGAAGAGTTGGGATAATTTTCCAAATTGTCATTCACAGATTATGTCCTCCCAGTGCCTTAAAGAGTTTATCCATTTTTGAACAAACCTTCTTCCATAAAATCTGCCTACATAGTATAATAAAGGAGGGTCACCCCAGACCACAGCTCCTTAGGACCCAGTCCATCCATAAGACTTAATCAGAATCCACAGAGATCTACTGAAGAGGATACGAGAAATTGTAGCCAATGACAGGCTGTGGTGCAATGCAATCTGGCACAAGCATTCAGGTAATGGGGAGTTCATGGGTTCATAGTCCCAACATGGTAGAGGGGGGTGGTTGCATAACCACCAGAGCCATTCTATTTATTCAGAAAATAATATAGAATAAGTTTACTTTTTTATAAACTGTCTTGTTGACAGCAGAGTGACTTTTTCCAGCTCTTTCAACAGTTTATAAAAATCACGTTTTTAAAATAACAGGTAATCATTTGCCTATACTTCCTGTGTAATTGCTAGTAGTAGCAAAAATTAATTATTATTTCAATAGTTACTAACATTATTATTGTGCTTGCTTAGCAGAAAATTATAGCATTTATTATTACTACACACATGGAATGGATTGAGATATCTTTGGCTAAAGAACTTTGCAGTGAATAGCAGTGTGTTGAAAAACAGTGATTAGCATTGCTGCTTTAGCATCAATGCTGTGTGGAGTTTGCATGTTCTTCCTGTGTTTGCATGTGTTTACCCCAGGTGTTTTTGTTTCCACATGCAGTCCAAAGTCACACTGGTATGTTACTTGGCAGCTGATTAAACTAGGCCATAATTAGTGCATGTTTGTGTGTCTGTTGTAGGGAAGTGCCACAGGTGGGGACTGACGTGCCTGAGTAAAATGCTCAGATTGTGCAACACTGTGGCTATATAATGGCAGTATATAAATAAACGATGATAATTATAAGTTGGGAGAAAAAATATATATATGTGTCTTGCATTAAATGTTTAATTGTTAAAAAGATTATCGAAAATCTGTGCCAGAAGCTAGTAGTAGTCGATGCAGTGTAACCTAAGCTATTTTATAGTAACAATAAAATAGATTTAAGGAAAGCGGATTTAGGATTAAAATTAAAAAAATCACTAGTGAAAACAACAAATAGAAAAAAAGTTTTCAGAAAAATAACCCTAGTGTTTTCCAAACTCATTTTTATAACACAGTTAGGGGATATTTATGAAAACTGGAAAAGGTGCTGTAGCCCATAGAAAAAAACAGAAATTTTTATTTTGTAAACTCTAGAGAAATCACAGGAAGAGAAAAAAAACTCCAATCTTAATAGCTTTATGACATTTACTTGTGACAACAAGCATTTAATGTCTTATACTATTTAATACTAGGGTCTTGATATTTATCTACAAATGCTATTTGTAATACTTTTTCATTTCGAGAGTCAAAGCGTACTGCTGCTGGGACTATCAGAGATTTACAAGGTGCTCCAAAAATTTAGGATGACTAGGGAATAACTAGTGAAAAAGAGGGATAGGCTGCGCTTCCTCCAAATATATGAAGCAGCCAACTAGTGAATACTTACGCTTCCTTATAATGAAACATGAACCTCAACAAGTCCCTGTGATCAGAACGCCAGTATGGATTCCATTTAATCAACACCTTATCATTGGTTGTTTTTATGTAGTTAAAGTGCAGAACATCATTCTCACCTGAATGATAAAAAAGAAAGTCAGGGATTAGAGATAAACTTCTTATATGTACCTACGTTTTGCATCCTCCTAGGTAATTTTTTTTTCCTGGTGCCCCCAAGCCACCCTTCACCACGTCTGTAGTTCTCCATGAACCCAGTTACCACTGTATACCATCTGCACAATCAGTGAAAATAAATCAGCCATAACTGAAACCCCAGTTACATTTCTATAAGATTTAAATAACAAATAGAATAGAAAATAATAGCCCATATTGACATGGAGGTAGGAACACCTCTTTCATCCCTACTAGTACACATGTTGGGGGGGAATATAAGCCAGGTGCGTACTTGGGGGAGTTTCCAGTTGCCCAGAAAAACCACTATGCTTGAGTCGCCAACCTCCTGATGCTGGTTGCACCATATTGCTATAGGGAAGGCAGCACACAACCACAATGAAGAGCTCAGACTACACCCCATCATTACCTGGGTGAGTAAAACATTTCTGTTAATATAGGAATGCGGCATTTCAGTCCCCAGCAGTGGAAGAGGGGGCATGGCCACATCACAATGTTCCAACATCAGTTTCCCCCTTCCCTTCTTCCATTAGAGATAAGTTTGTTTGATATGTGTATCTGTCTCCCCATGTTTGCCCTGGTCCTCTCCTCCCTTCCTTGTTTATGTGTGAGAATGTATATGCATATCTCTCTTCCGTGTGTGTGTGTGTGTCTGTATGTGAGTATGTACATGTTTAGGTATGTATGTGCGCATATCACTCTTCACTTTGTGAAGGCAAAGTGTCACACCAAAGTTCTGAGAGCTCTGGCGGTGGCAGCAAGCGGACTGTCACTCTGGAGTCTGGTTTTAAGCCGACTGGAGCCAAATTCAGCTTAGAGTTGGCACTAGACCTCAGGGACCAAAGGGTATATTTACTAAACTGCGGGTTTGAAAAAGTGGAGATGTTGCCTATAGCAACCAATCAGATTCTAGCTATCATTTATTTAATACATTCTACAAAATGACATCTAGAATATGATTTGATTGCTATAGGCAACATCTCCACTTTTTGAAACCCGCAGTTTAGTTAATATACTTCCAAGTCTTGAAGGTCAATTTGGAATAGTGATTTAAAGATAAAAAAAATTTGCCCAGCATTAATTGGGTCAGTACCAATAGAGGGCTAAGCCTTCCCTTGCTCTGGCAGCATGGACAGGCAGATGGACAGACCTCCTCATCACTGCAGTAAAATTACAATGTTGAAACAAGTTGATTGTAGCGTTAAATAAGGGGAACAACCTGAATTGGTTAAAGGGATTAGTTATAAATGTGTAATAGAGGACTTGAAGCCTTTTATACCTTTCAGTTGTTGGTAAAAACTTTTATGAGCAGTAAACATCATAAGTGCTAGGATTCTGCTTTGTTCCTGTGATCAACAGATAAGAGCTAACACTATAGTCCATTTCCCGGATGTCTTGTGTGTTGAACCCAGCATCCTAAGTCAATACTCTGCCTGCCACCCAGCAGTCCTGATCGAAAGTAAGAGATCAGGAGGAGCCAACCACATGTCACCAGCAAAGAGATCTGTAGCATCTATATATAATACCCAGCGGTAAGGTGAATGATCCTGGTAGTGACAGCGACTATTTTCCTATAACTGGTGCACAGTTAGCACTGACCGCCTAGTATCCCTAGTAGAAGTGGTCAGTAACAGCAGGTTATGGATTATAATTGGGAACCCCAAGACAAGCAGTAAAACCACAAATAAATTGTTGAGAGAAGACAGTGTGGCAAAGTAATCCCATCCTCTCACAACGTTGCAAGGCAGGTGATGATGAGAGGATGGATAACAGTTTAGGTTACACCTTGGGTAAGAAAAATGCGTGTTCTAAAGATATATGTATATAAGATGGAGGTGACCGGACAACAAGAGAGACCGGATCAGAGGGTAAATCCGATGGTGAAGTCAAGGATAACAAGGCATCGGTCCTGGGAGATGGAATAAACCACTCTTCTCCATCTCCCGACTATCCTGCATTGAGAACGGCTTTTGGCCTTAGCACTTTACCTGTTACCCAGCAGTCCTGATCTAAAGTAAGGGAATTAGCATGACTGCTATTTCTGAGGAAAAAGAGCATACAGTGCTGGAAGGGGACTCACAGAAGTGTATATCAATTAATATAAATCATAAGTATATATCCAAGGCAATATGTACAAAATTCACTTTAATAAAATAACACATAAAAACCAAAATTGGCAGTGATCGTATCCAAAACAATAAAATATAATATATGTATCAAAAACAATACTGCAGTATTGGTGGAAGGATTAGTGATAATAGAAATTATTCTCCACGTCTGGTCGAACATAGAATCATAGTAGTGACTTGAGCATAAGAGCCATATATCAATCAGATGTGGATGGAAATGATAAGTTAGATGGAGTTCAGGAGATATCTCGGGACCTTTGCTGCAAAAAAGGAGGTTTAGCATAGATATCTCGCACTTACAGTCTCCCTGCTGGGTCCACCTGGTGTGATGCAGTCCTTCCACAAAAGATTTCCTATTTCATAGGCTCTATTAGGTGATAAGTCATAAGAGTACCTTTAGAGCTCTCTGTAGACAACGTTATTTTGCATCTAAGACTATAAAAAAAGATTTGAAAGATGGTAACCCAATTGTGTTAGAGTCTGGGGACTCTAAAGGCTTAGCCTTATTAGACAATTTGTGGGAAGAAGGTAATGTAGAAGATTTAGATCCACAATACAAAGTCTTGTTTAATATCACCAGTCAGATTAATAAAGTAGATGTATTGAAGTTCAAATAGAAATTTGATTTTTACCCAATCAATCAATAACGTCTCCCCATTCAAGTTCTCTATCAAAACACTCTGGAAAATTTGAAGTCATTATGCAATGATGGTATAAATGATAGCAGGAAGACTTTGGGGAAGAAAAATTTGTCCAAATCAAAAGAAAGCTCTCAAAGTCTGCAGAATGACACCTCCCTTTTCATTAAACAGGCGGACAAGGGAGGGGGAGTCGTGATATTAGATAGATCAGATTACATCAAGGAGGCAATGCGACAGCTTAATGACTCAGTTTTTTATTGTGTTCTAAAGAGTGATCCTACTAAAATATTTCAAGAACAAGTGAGAGTTCTCTTAGAGAGGGCATTATTTGAGGATGTTATTACAAAAGATGAGTTTCTGTTTCCTAAAATATCCTATTACTCCAACTTTTTATTATCTGCCAAAGATCCATAAGTCACTCACCCATCCACCTGGGAGACCTAACATTTCTGGTTTAGAATCACTTACATCCAATCTTTCTTTCTATGTGGATCATTATCCTCAGCAGTATGTGATTGCCCAAAAATCTTATATTAGAGATACTACGCATATTCTTCAATTGACTAAGAATATCAAGTGGAGACCGAGCCCGGGTTTTCTGACTTTAGATGTACAAGCTCTCTATACCCATATTCCCAAAAAAGAAGGTGTAAAAGTTATTGAGGATGTATTAAGAAATGATGAACAATCTTTAGTTGGACACAATATTTTTTTGCTTGAGGTAATTCAATTTATTTTGACGCATAATTATTTTTCATTTAATTCGGTCATGTTTCTGCAAGTTATGGGGACGGCCATGGGCACTAGGTTTGCCCCGAGATATGCCAACCACTATATGGGGGTTTTCGAAGAGAGCCACCTGTGGGGTGGGCCGTTCGGGGCAAATCTGGTGCTCTATGGCTGTTACATCAATGATTTATTTATTATCTGGGAAGGTGGATTTGATTTAGCACTTTAGTTTGTGGCATATTTGAACTCAAATTGTTTTAAATTAAAATTCACTTATCAATTCAGTACAGTTGGGATGAATTTTTTAGATATGACTTTTTTTGTGAAGGACGACCACATCTTATCAACTAACTATAGCAAACCTGTGGATTCAAATGCCTATCTCCACTATGCCAGTGGTCATCATCGTCCCTGGATAGACAACATCCCAAAGGGACAGATGTATCGAAATCGCCATAACTGTACGGAAGTTGATGATTTCAAGAGTTAAGCACCTCTTTAGGGAAAAACTTTTATTGATAGAGGCTATCCTAGAGTACTAGTAGAGGTAGCTAAACAGTCTTTATTGAGTAAGAATAGAGACTATCTATTAGTCTCCAAAACTGAACAGAGAGAGAGAGAGAGAGAGAGGAAGAAAGTTTGGAAAGAAGGGAATTTTCCGTTATTTGTTTCAAAATAGAACACCAAATACCACACCATTAAAATGATTACAGATAATTTCAAGATCTTGCAACAGGATTTTGCAATTTATGAATTGCGGTACGACCTTTGTAATATACGTATTGGAGTGTCCATGTGGCCTTAAATATGTGGGTAGAACTACCTGTCCCTTGAAAAACAGATTTAGAGAACATTGGATCAATATAAACAAGGGACTGCTGACACCTGGAGAGTCTAGAGACATTTTGCTGAGAAATATAAAAGTGATGCATTGGCTGTCACTTTAATAGGGTTAGAAAGATTTGATGTAACTAGTAGGGGAGGCAACAGATACAAAAATCTCTGTCGAGGTGAAGCTATGTGGATATTTAGGTTACAGACCCTATTTCCAGAAGGTCTCAATGAGACAATTGAGTTCAATGATTGGTATCAATAAATGGGGTTTGGTATATTAGATAGATCGCAAAAGAGATGGAACCTATAACCATCTATGATCTGATCGCTTTTGAAGCGCAATTTAGAGATGAGCGCCCCCATTGGTATATTTGTTCCAGGTGTATTCATGTTGTTTTTATTTTTTTATATTCATATATATTTCTTTCCATTTTATTAATTTTTCCATTTTATTGAGATATCCAAGGCAATCATTTGTTATTACATGTTACGTGTTCAAAGCCATTCATATGACTATACTTATTTATTGTTTTTTATGGTTGTTCGGATATTGAAGAGTGATACACTTCAATGAATAGAATTAACAGACATTGAGGATTCAATCAAGCCCATATAGAAGGGGCTATTTAAAGATCGTTAATCAGACAAAGGGATTGAGGCTTGAAAAAGTCCACACGAGTGGACAAAACGCGTTGCCATTAACCCCACACCTATCTGCAGATTGTTGGATTGCCACTAAAGGTACTCTTGTGACTTATCACATAATAGAGCCTATGGAATAGGAACTCTTTTGTGGAAGGACTGCATCACACAGAACTTTTACAGGTGCGCACCTATCCCGTCTGCTGGAGCCAGCACGCCGACACTATCGGTCATGGAGGAGAGCAATCGAGAATCTATTTAAACAAGTGGACCCAGAAGGGGGGACTAAGTGCGAGTTATCTACGCTAAACCTCCTTTTTTGCAGCAAAGGTCCCAAGATATCTCCTGAACTCTGTCTAACTTATCATTTCCATCCACATCTGATTGATATACGGCTCTTATGCTTAAGTCACTACTATGATTCTATGTGGGACATTTACCGGACGTGGAGAATAATTTCTATTATCACTAATCCTTCCATTAATACTGCAGTATTGTTTTTGATACATACCGTATTTTTCGCTCCATAAGACGCACTTTTTCCCGAAAAAAAAGTGGGGAAAAAGTGTGTGCGTCTTATGGAGCGAATACTAAAAAAAAAGCCTTGTACAGATCCTTAATCGAGAATACCTGGTTGCCGTGGGGATGCTCAAGCGTCCTGCTGCCGGGCGGATGTCTTGATTCTTCAGTGGTAAGTGTGCGCATGCGAGTGACGTGGTGCCGCTGAACGAGCGGTTGTGAAGTAGCCAGCTGCCGCATCCGATTAAACTGTTTCTTCATGGTAACCCCTCCTCTCCTTGTTCCCAAACTCCCAGTGAATCCAAACTTCCTGCCCCGCAACTCCGACTAATCCATAGGGCTGGCAGGCGGGATCAGCCCGAGCAGGCCCCCGTCATAAAGTGCACTAAGCTCTGGGCTCCTTAGTGGGAGAGAGCCGACACCTCCCAGCCACACACGCAGTCCTCACTCCTCCCTATGGGCCTTCCTCCTCCTCCTCCCTCCCCCAGCCGGTCCCTCCTTCCCCGGCAAACTTCGTGTGACAGCAGCTGACAGCTATTACATCATGCTGGGGATATTGTGAGACCTACTAATCAAGATAGGTCCAATCATTGTAATATGTCATTACAGTTACCTACCCACCTGCCTAAGAAAATTCACATCACAGATAAATAAGAGTGATATATTTATTCCTTATACATGCTTAGCACCCAGGTCCTGATTATCCAGTAGGCTCAGGCTGCAGCCTAGGGTGTCAGGCATTTTGAGGGTGCAAAAAGGTAACTTCACAATCGCTCGGTCAGCGGCACCACGTCACTCGCATGCACACACTTACCACTGCAGAATCGAGACATCCGCCCGGCAGCAGGACGCTTGAGCGTCCCCATGGCAACCAGGTATTCTCAATTAAGGATCTGTACAAGACTTTATTATTGTTATTCATTTGAACACATGGACTGACACCTCATAGCCATATTAAGCAGTGCCATTTGGTTCAGAATATTTGAGATTTGGTTCAGAATATTTTTCTTTCCTGTTTTCCTCCTCTAAAAACTAGGTGCGTCTTATGGAGCGAAAAATACGGTATATTATATTTTATTGTTTTAGATACGATCACTGCCAATTTTGTTTTTTATGTGTAAATTTTGTACATATTGCCTTGGATATATACTTATGATTTATCAATTGTTATTTATATTAATTCATATACACTTCTGTGAGTCCCCTTCCAGCACTGTATGCTCTTTTAACTCATTGTTCCTATTTTATGGAATGCAAGACCATCCTATATACAGCTGCGTTTGGAGACTCAACATCTAGTATGAAGTTATTTTAGTGCCAGGTGATATCAGCTTGTTGTTTATTTCTGAGGAAAAGCAACTATGAACTCACCAGACTGTGTAGTGAGATACCATCAAACCTCCAGCCTGCATAATCCCATACCTTCCCATCCGTTTCTGTTACCTTGATTATCCTGCAAGTCATCAACCCACCTCCCTTCTGTTCAACTTTCTTTTTACATGTTTTTTTCCAAGCAGCTATTGCAATGGTGTACTTGTTAAAGGGAAAAAAAGGAAATTTCTAAGTAATATTATTTTGTATCATATATTTTGCCTGATATTATTTTGTTTTGAAATCTTCATTAAAAAAATAGAAAATAAAGAATATAGCTATAAAAAAATAGAATAAAAAAAGGGGATACTCACAGGATGCCTGGTCCCCGTTAGTCTTGGTTGCAATATCATTTTTGTCCTGCCGCCCTTCTGCTCCAGTGATGTTCACCATGTCAAGAATTTCTCTTAGACAGAGTCGCGGGTTGTAATGAAAAAAAAGCTTTCCTTTTTGAATTGTTAAATTGTGCTTTTGCCAGTCCCATAGTTGTCGCAGGTTGGTATTATCCAGAGCATAGAAGGAATAATCACTGCAATGTATAATAGAAATTATTCAGTATCCACAAAATAATTTGTTTTCTCTACCTATGATGTGCAAGATGCTTTGTGATACCTGCACTTACTACAGCCCTGGATATGGTCTATTTACATAAACACAATACACAACAATATATGATTATTTCCACTCAATGCAGCTTTGGGTCTAATCTATACATATATACATGGCATAGCACAGTGTTATTGTTTCCAGTCATTACAACTCTGGGGATTACCTTGTGTATTGTACAATTAATGTATTTGAAGAGATTAAACTCCAAGATAGAAAAGGTGACTGGGATCACATTACATGTTGTGCAATGTTGAAAAGTCAGCTAGAGAGGGTGCAAGGGATCAAGCTGTATGTTGTACTGTACAGTCTGTGTATTTTAAGAAATCGGGCCAAGAACTAAAGAAAGTGCAAGTAATCTCACTGTGTGTTGTACAGTGCAATGTATTTATGTGTAGAGCTATGCCTCAGAGATGTGAGTGAGTGGAGGGCATGACATTTTGGGGCATATTCAATTAGCTTTCCGGTTTGCAGGATCGCGCCGGAACGGCCTGCGAAGTCAATCCACGGTACCGCAATAACGTGGATTTTCGTTCGCACCCCATAGGGTTGCGTACGAAAATCCGCGTTATTGCGGTACCGTATTACCGAACCGGAAAGCTAATTGAATATGCCCCTTTGTGTTTTACATTTCCCCTGAATGCACAGTGCTACATAATATGCTGACTGTTTCTAAGTAAAGGAGAATAATAATATTAGATGTGTATAGAGGTCAGACCCTCCCGTCTTTCTAGCTCTGGGTCTCACCACTTTAGTTTAAGTTATCTGTAAAACAGGTCTGATTTTTCGTCTTCTTTTTCCTCTCTCGGGCACGGATACATGTTTGGACGCAAGTCCCTTTGCGTGCCGTATCATGCATGAAATTGCTCTGTGCATGCTCAGAAGTGGACTTTACACCAACGAACGCAACTACATGCAATTTATGTCTGAATGCAAATGACACCACTGCCTACGATTTGAAGGGTGGGGAAGGGGTGTATGAATGTTGGCAATGTACAGTAAGGGAGTGCCAATGTGGATGTGGGTGATTCAAACTCGTACATTTTTTTTTTTTAGCCATATTTGCACCAGCTATAGGGCAGGTGTAAGTGCCGACTGATAGTGATGACTGTCATGGCATAATCTATATTAAACTACAACTGTGTGTGCAAATAGATAGCACATAACATGTGTATGCAAGTAAGAGAAACTATAAAAAAAAATGTACAGTACGCATTAAGAACATCCCGGGGAGTTTGAAATTCCTTCCTGTATAAAAGAGAGGCTCTGACACTAAACTTGTGTCAGAGCAACGGGTTACTTACCTTCTGACTCCAGTGAGTTCTGTTTGTCCTTGTGATTCTACAGTCTGCTGATTCCATCTTGTGTACCAGACCCGCTTGCCTGCTGTAAAACTCTCCTTGGATCTCCCTTCTGCTGTACAGTCATCTGACCTGTGTACCGAACCCAGCTACCCTTATGACTATTCTCTAGCTCCATCCCTGTGTGGAGTTGGCAATCTGAATCATGTACCGGACCAGGCCAGTTTTCTGACCACCCCTTCTGCATCTCCTCCCTGCAGAGTGTCAGATGTAGCCCTAATCTCTTCACTCCAGCATCTCCTAAGGAACTACCTTTGTTTATTTGCTTTGTTGCCAATTCTCCTTTCCCTGTCACGTCTGGGGACCAAACCATGGTCCGTGATCTGCAGTCTCCTAGCAGAAAAATCCATCCCATCTTGCGGTGGTTCTTGGAGAAGACCAGGGGGGCATTAGTCTAGATTTACACAGGCCTAGCAAGACACAGAGTCTAAGAGAACTCTCTTGAGCATAACATATACATATATTGTGGCAATTGGGATACGTTGCCACCTTCTACTAAAGGAAAAGTGGTGGTTTCCCTGGGAAACCACAGCCTATAGGTGCAGAGAGGGTTAAATCTGCACAAACACAGCACAGGAGACTAAGTGGAGCACCTGGATCTAAGCAATCAAGGAATCAGCTGGAGTAGTGCTGGGGTGGATCCATAAATAGCTATCTTGTGTTGTGGGTGGGAGACTGCTGCCAAAAAGTGGACAGTGACTAGTAAGGGACCTAACTGTGATAGCCAGTGTTTAGGGTTATGGGACTATGTTTATTTCTGTGAATGGTTTATTTGATTGCTGAAGACATTGCCAAGACTGTTTATCCATTCTGATATATATATATATATATATATATATATATATATATATATATATATATATATATATATATTTATATATATATATATATATATTTATATATATATATATATATTTATATATATATATATATTTATATTTATATATATATATATATATATATATATATATATATATATATATATATACACACACAAATAAATATATATATATATATATATATATATATATATATATATATATATATATATATATATATACACACACACATATATATATATATATATATATTATATAGATACATGTATAATTGTGCATGTAAATATATATATATATATATATATATATATATATATATATATATATAGATAGATACATGTATAATTGTGTATATATCTCTCTCTCTCTCTCTCTATTATATATAGAGAGAGAGAGATACATGTATAATTGTGTGTGTGTGTGTATATAGTGTCGAAGTCAGCAAATTGGATAAAGTCATTTCCATTAAAGTCGAGCAAACTAGGTTGTCTTTGTCTGAAAAGATGCATACGGTACGCTACGGCGTACAAGGGCACGCTACGGCGTGAAAGGGCGTACGCATCCACTACACGTGGCAGCAACAATAATTGGTCTTTTACCATACATTCGCACAAACATGCATACTAATAAAACAGTACACATTAATGGTAGTTGCAACACATAGTCAGTTATGTCGAAATATAGTAGTATTTATATGTTATATTAAAGTTACATGCATATTAGTGAAATATATACGGAACAGGTTGAAGGAATCATATCATGAGTGGTATCATAATAAACCTCTTTACATTTCCTACTGTTTGGTTCACTCTGCGAAGGAATCGCAGAGTGCATACACAAGTTATGAATGATAGGGAATTATGAACTACTTAAGACTAAGGAATCTTGGCGGGAAGAGCCGAGCATACCCCCTGGAGAGATGACCCCCTCCTTTGGATTCCTTGGGATGAACTAGCCAATGATTGACAACCCCTTGGACCTTCCTGAGACCTGGACCAATAGATGCAAGCTATACCATCTTCATTGTATTACTGTATTTCTGTGTGTATATAAGCAGCAGCTTCACATCTAGTGTTCAGAAATCTTGTCCCCAGACTTCAGGATTGAATGACTGCACACTGGATCCAGAGCGCCTGCGATAAGTAACGGCTGTATTTATTATCACTTCGCGTGAACATATTATTCTACTTGTTGCGAATAAATCTTTGTGCGTTGGAAACACAAATCGAGGTTCGACAATCGTTATTGGTTAGCGACAATACGCACATAACAATTTGGGGGCTCGTGAGCTTTGGAGGTTTCGTTGCCGATGATACGCAAGACCAACGGATTTCGGTTCCGCAACAAAGGGTGGAGACGCGTCATATACGGGTAAGAACGCAATGTGTTCAAAACCTGAATTTTACTTTGTGTTGTGAAACCGAATGTCCGTTTTGCATTGTCTAGGGCATGCTAACTAGAACCTAGGGACAAAAGAGAAAACTGTTTCTTTTTACTGTCATTGTGCGTTTTAACTGTATTGCAGTGCTTAGCGTATGTGTATTTCCTGCTGTGCATACGCGAACTTCCGGTAGATTTGCCACGTGGTTAAACAATCGTTTTAATAGTTATTATATGTATATAGTATAATTACTTGTGAAAACCTCTGAGACATTATTACTGTTACTTTTGATTACTGGAACTTTTGATTTTCTGCGCAGAAAAGGTGTATAGTGTGTGATTTTGTAACGTAGATACACTGTTTACTATTCATTGTGCTCAGTTGCTGTCTGACAAGGCGGATTGCCCAACTGAAGGACGGTATACAGGGCAGGTATACCGAATGCGAAAACCGGGTTTTCGCAAAGTGCTACCAATAGATCGCAAGGTTTGCTAATAATTAGTATTGGTAGGCAGTGCGATCTAACCGCACCGTTAGTGCAAATTGGTGAAGCAGCTAGGAGGAATTATACTGGAAAGGCAGGTTGATTTTATCAACTTGTGCTCCCAGCGATAATAAACTCAGCAGATTTTGTGGTGAGCCAGGGTATCGAGGAGCTGATAGCCCTTGGGGCCCACAGTGATATTTCTGTGTTAGGGAATTCTTGTTCGGAACAAGAGAAAGCGAGTGGACGCGGCTATCTGGAAATACGTTCACAAGGGCATTAGAGATCTCTAGCAGTGATTGTAGCAACAGAATTGAAATTGTTGGGTGGAAAGAACAGAGCATTGCGGTGTGTCTGTGTTCCACAGAGAAGAGTATTGTTGGCCGGAAGGAACAGAGCATTGCAGTGTGTCTGTGTTCCATGTAGATTGGAGTTGTTCAACATGGGTGCTAAGCATACGCTAGAGAAGGTCAGTGTACTGCCCAAGGAAGGTCCTATTGGTTCAGCAAGGTTTCTCATGTGTAAGAAATATGGTGCATACGCAACTGTGTATTGTGACACGTGGGTCAAGATGACCAAAGATTGTGATAGGCCTTTCCCAACAATAGGAAGTTTTAATGCAGAGGTACTAAATACTGTAAAAGATAAAGTATGGTTGATCAAGTGAACGAAAAAGAGAAATAGAAATAATGATTGTTTAAAATTGTGGCAAATGGAAGGTAACACGTGGCAGAGCAGCGAATGCACAGCGGAAGTAGGCGTGGCTAAAAGCGCGCGCACAACGGACGTGGCCGTTGAGAAGCGTGGCGAACGCAGCGCAAGCGCACCCCCGCCACCTACTGTGGCGGGAGCGGTAACTACAGCCGTTATTAAAACTGAAAAAAGAAAAATTGCTTAGTTGTATCCTGTTTTAAGCCAGTTTAAATCAAGTGTATCTGAAGATGAACCCACTGTGATTTTGGCCATTGCCCATGCTGTTAGTGTACTAGAGGCTCAGAGCAAGTATGAGAAAATGGCTGAGATAGGTGAGAGTAGCGTGATCACTAGGAGTGAAAGCGTTCTAAATCTTGAAACAGGAAATCCTGTAGTGTCCCCTGAAGTCAGTGAACCAGTGGGTGCGTACCCAGTCCGCACAATATCAGTTCCCAATGGGAAACCGGATAAGGATGGTGTAGTTCCTTTAAGAAATGTTACAATGCATTGTCCCTGGACTAGATCAGAATTGCGTTCCATTATGACTGAATTCCCAGATCCTAGAAAAAAGTTGGCAAAGTGTCAGAAATTTGTTAAAGACTTAGGAAATGCACACGAACCAACCGATAAGGATTGGCGTGTAGTGTTGAGGGCGTGTCTTCCTCCCAATACGGACATGCAAAAATTTATTAAAGATTGTTTGTTGGAGGAAGATGACACCTTGACTGATGAGATTAACCAAAAAAATATAGAACAAATTGTCAAACACTTAGCCATCTATTTTCCAGTGGTAGTAAATTGGAGTAAGATTTTCACCATTAAACAAAAGGATAGTGAAACAGCATCAGATTACTTTGCTAGAGCTATAGCAGCGATAACACGGTTTTCTGGGATAACCAACATAGGGGAGGACCCACATCATAGGGAAGTAGCTGTAGGAGTATTAATGGATGGCCTTTTAAAATTTAAAAACCAGAGTACAAACCACATTACCTAATTGGAGAGGCATCACAGTAGATTCTCTTAGGGAGTCTGCTGTGGAGCATGACAAAAACCTTTTTAGACAGAAGGAGGAGAAAGGTGATAGGTTAATGACGGTGAGTATACAGGCTCTAGAGGGGATGCATACACGACCACCAGCATACAACCCATATAACAAGAAACCTAAAGTGATCAGATGATTCAGGTGTAACGAAGAAGGCCATATTGCAAGAGACTGTAAAAAAGCAAGACAGGATACACATATGGATAGGGAATCATATAGGTATCCTCCAAGGAGAAACACACATAGGCAAGAGAACACACCGTTACCTGCGCATGTTATAGCAGCAAATGTTGCGCGGGAAAGCAATAGTCAGCGCTAGAGGTCAGGTCATACCTGTAGTCTACAGCCAGTGAGGTTAACTGAGAGTCAGAGAGAAGAACCAACAATGATAGTTGACATAGCTGGTAGGAAAGAAACTTTTCTTGTAGATACAGGGGCGGCCTGATCTGTGATAACCTCTCCTTTCAATCTACAGGTGACCAGTAAAACAATTCCAGCCATCGGGGTAACGGGAAAAGTGTTGCATTATCCACTAACTAAACCAGCTGAGGTTACTATCGGGCCCCTGCATACCAAGCATTCGTTTCTCTTGGCTGCGGCGGCTCCTACTAACTTGCTAGGGAGAGACTTGTTATGTAAAATGGGATGTGTCATATACTGTACTTCTGATGGTGTGTTCTTAGATATACCGGAGAAGGTCGCACATGAGGTGCAGGATATATTGGACACCCCTCAAAGGTTAATGTTACACTCTCCTGTTATAGAACAAAGTCCATCTCAAGTAAAGGGGATATTGCTGGAAATACCAGGTTCACTATGGACCAGAGATGGACAGGACACTGGACTGATGGCAAACGTAGCCCCTTTCATGGTCAATCTAAAAAGTGGTAGGATAGCTCCAAAAATCCCACAGTATCCATTAAAACCTTCACCCTGACTGCCAATACCTTTTTGCATTCTCCTACAGGGGAGTGCAATACACATGGACCAGACTACCCCAGGGGTTCATTGACAGCCCCAGTATTTTCTCCTAAGCCTTACATGACTGTTTGCAATCCTTTCAACCCCACAATGGGTCTGTTCTAATTCAATATGTGGACGATTTGTTGTTGTGCTCTGATTCTTTTATGTCATATTTACATGATACTAAATTGTTGTTGCTTCATCTTTCACAAACAGGGCACAAGGTGGCAAAGGATAAATTACAGCCATGTCAGACTAAGGTCAAATACTTTGGACACTGCCTCACTAAGGGGCTAAGACACCTGACAACCGACAGGATTGAGGCCATACAACACATGACTCTGCCGCAGAGCCAGAAGCAGATTCGTACTTTCTTGGGGATGTGTGGATACTGTAGATCCTGGATCCCAGGTTTTTCTATTCTGGCATTACCATTGCAGGAGCTAGTCTCTTCCTCAAAACCAGAATGTGTTGTACACACAGAAGAGTCAGAGCAAGCGTTCTTTAATCTTAAAGATAGTCTGACTAGAGCACCTGCATTGGGAATACCTGATTATGAAAAGCCTTTTGAGCTATTTTGTACAGAAGCTGATGGTTGTGCAGCAGGTGTCCTCGCACAGAAACATGGTGATGCTAGCAGACCGGTAGCATACTACAGTGCACAATTAGACAATGTGGCAAGATCACTCCCAACATGTCTCAGAAGTGTAGCAGCAATGGCTTTTCTGGTAAGTAAGAGCGAGGACGTAGTATTAGGACATAATTCAACTATCTATACACCCCATGCTGTATCAGCTATGTTAAATTCAGCCCAAACCAGACATGTTTCTTCAGCTAGATTCACAAAGTGGGAACTAGCCCTGATGGCACCCTCAAACATCACCATCAAACGATGTAGCACCTTAAATCCAGCTACATACCTTCCGTATGTGTCTCTAGAGACACAAAGGGTGGGAGGTGAGGAGACCCTGGTTGATGATGAGTTAGGCAAGAATACTGACACGCGTGACTGTATGAAACACCTGAATCAGACCTTTACTGCAAGGCCCGACATACGTGACACCCCCTTAGAAAATGTAGATTTTACGTTTTATACAGACGGAAGTTGTCATAGACAGAGACAGTAGAGCTATGTACTGGTTACGCTGTTGTAGACGATCAGGATGTGGTAGAAGCTGAACCCCTTGGCCCACCTCACTCAGCCCAGGTGGCGGAACTAGTAGCACTAAGGAGAGCGTGTGAATTGGCAGAGGGTAAATCAGCCAATATATATACTGATTCTAGGTACGCCTTCGGGGTAGTGCACGATTTTGGGGCCCTTTGGCGTCTTAGAAACTTTACGACAGCAGCAGGTACACCAGTGGCACACTCACAACACATAAAAGGACTTCTGACAGCGATACAGTTACCCAGAACAGTAGCCGTCATAAAGTGCAAAGCCCATACCTTTGAAGAAGACCCAGTGTCATTGGGCAACAACAGGGCAGACGAAGCTGCTAAATGGGCAGCAGGGCAACCTATGACTGTATCAACCGAGACTAGTACTATATCACTAAAGGTTGCAGAGAGAGACACTTGGGTCCATTCCACCCACTGCAGGAGAGTCCATAATCCGGAGAAAGTGCAAGATAAAGCTAAGACCAACGACATAGATCTGTCACTTGTGAGCCTGTGACGGGAGACCTAAAGCCTGCAGTCAAGACACCTGAACCAGAGACGTTGCCCCAGAACTATCTTTCCAGCGATGGAGTGGCGGTTTTTGTTTTTCTTTTGTTCCAGGATTTTCCTTGTTTTTACTCTTTATAGGACATTCTATTTTTGTGAAGGAGGATGGAGGACGGAGGAAGGTTCTGGGAGTGATACGGATGAGATGGAGGCAGAGGAAAAGTTATTAGGATACTCAGAGCAGCCCATTATCAAACTTGGTCCGGGGGTTATGAAAAGGTCTGCTAGCTCAGGAACTCGGAGGCAGTGTGAGGGGCTATTGTCTGATGAGTATTGTATCTGCAAGTTCTGCGACTCCCTAGTTGAAGAGAGATGCATCCAACGATGCCAGTCCCCCAGTACTCTGAATATAGGCGGGCATCCTTTGGAGGATTATCACTCCCTGGTGGGTAAGGTGCTAAACCAAACCGAGTGTTGGGTGTGCTCTCACGTGCCGCAAGGGCAGCATAATATAGGACTAGTGCCATTCGCTCTAAACATATCCGAAGTACTCGAATTGAGGGGTGGGAGGCCCATATAGACGGGAGGTACAATAACACTAGGTCCCCTAGTCTGACGCTTCGACAATACTCCATAGGCAGATCTTTGCTGTGCCTAAATATATCTCATGCAAAGCGCCTGGAGAATTGGGAGGCTGACCTATCAGATTAGACAATGGCTCGCCACACTCATTTTAGAGGGAGACTCACAAGGTCACTACTAGGCAGGAATGTTGACGGAAGTCACAAATTAGGGCATATAACCAAACATAAGAAGGTATCCATTGGAAAAGTCTCTACAGATAAATGTAAAAATGTCATTAATGCCGACACGTGTCTAGAGCAAATGAAGACACTAGGCATGGGTAGTTTTATCAAAACTCTGTGTGATATAATTCATGGGCATACTGTTCCTTATGTTCTCCCTGATGATGTGTATTTTGTTTGTGGAAGGAAAGCTTATTCCTGGGTGACTCCGAGTTCCAAGGGCTTGTGTTTCTTAGCTAAACTGGTTCCTGAAATCATGACTATTACTCATGAAGAAATGGTTGGTATTCACAAGACTACATCACCACCATACATACACACACAGTATGAACACCGTGGCAAGAGAAATATAATTCCTGGTGAGGAACCCAAAGCTACAAAATTGATTAGTGAAACTGCTGGTTTTCAAGTTATGGTTGCTCTAGATCTCACCAGGACCGCTCGGGGAACATTAAACTTTAAATATATCCAAGACCTAGCTAAATTAATAGATAATATCACCGAGATGTATGATGACACTTTCAGGTATACTGGAAGGGAGGTACAAGCGTACAAGAAGGAGTTGGTGCAACATAGACTGGTACTAAATTATCTCACCTCTATTACTGGTGGGTACTGTGTAACACTGGCCACCCAGTTCGGTGTCAAATGTTGCACGTACATCAATAATAATACGGATGACCCTAAAGAGGTTATAGACCGGAAGATGGATGAAATTTTGCAGCTGAAATGGGAATTTCGAAAGAGTCACAATTCTTCATTATATGAGGTCGGGGAGAAGGTGGCGGGTTGGATCTCGTGGTTGAACCCTGTGAAATGGTTCTCCGGTCTGGGGGAGTGGGTACAGGAAATGGTTGCTAGTGTAGGTAAGCTCCTTCTCCTTATACTGGGTGTCATCTTAGCAATTGGTTTAGTTGTCAAATGTGTTCCTACTGTGTTGAAGTGTGGAAAACGGTCTCATAGGAGTAACACTGAAAAAGAGACTAAAAGGGTGATACCAGATACTGAGATCATGGTCTGTGAAGAAGTATTGTATAATCCTGAACTTGAAACGGTGATTGGGTGATAGTTTGTTACACTATCAAAGGGTGGAGCTGTCGAAGTCATCAAATTGGATAAAGTCATTTCATTTAAAGTCGAACAAACTTGGTTGTCTTTGTCTGAAAAGATGCGTACGGTACGTTACGACATACAAGGGCACGCTACGGCGTGAAAGAGCGTACGCATTCACTACGCGTGGCAGCAACAATAATTGGTCTTTTACCATACATTCGCACAAACACGCATACTAATAAAACAGTACACATTAATGGTAGTTGCAACACAGTCAGTTATGTCGAAATATAGTAGTATTTATATGTTATATTAAAGATACATGCATATTAGTGAAATATACGGAACAGGTTGAAGGAATCATATCATGAGTGGTATCATAATAAACCTCTTTACATTTCCTACTGTTTGGTTCACTCTGCGAAGGAATCGCAGAGTACATACACAAGTTATGAATGATAGGGAATTATGAACTACTTAAGACTAAGGAATCTTGGTGGGAAGAGCCGAGCATACCCCCTGGAGAGATGACCCCCTCCTTTGGATTCCTTGGGATGAACTAGCCAATGATTGACAACCCCTTGGACCTTCCTGAGACCTGGACCAATAGAAGCAAGCTATACCATCTTCATTGTATTACTGTATTTCTGTGTGTATATAAGCAGCAGCTTCACATCTAGTGTTCAGACATCTTGTCCCCAGACTTCAGGATTGAATGACTGCACACTGGATCCAGAGCGCCTGCGATAAGTAACGGCTGTATTTATTATCACTTCGCGTGAGCATATTATTCTACTTGTTCTGAATAAATCTTTGTGCGTTGGAAACACAAATCGAGGTTCGACAATCGTTATTGGTTAGCGACAATACGCACATAACAACAATATATATATATATATTATGTGTGTGTGTGTGTATCCTGCAGTCTGTCCTGTTGTCCACATAGTACTCTTTAGGTTCTATGCTAATTTTAAAAAAGCAACTTGCATTCACATTGCGTTCGAAGATAAATCAGGCCCTCTATGTCTACTGCTATCTAGAAAAACCAGAATATAGCAATTTATCAGTAAATTGATTCTATGACATTGATGTCAGCAGGCAGTATTCTTGGTAATTTACAAAATTTCAAAACATGTGGGCACGTAGTGTTACTATTTGCGCAAATGTGGTGGCAAAGACAAAAAAGCTTGTTTTTGCTAAACAGAAAACATTCTCTTACTTGCACATTCTCCACCCCTTCAACCTCATCTAAATAATCTAATTTCCCAAAACAAAATCTAGATTTTGCATGTGGGTGAATAACTAGACTAATTAACATGCCTATCCCTAACCTAGCATTAGAAGATGCTAAATATTGCAATATAACTCTTATCGGCATCTTGGCGCACAATGCATTTTCCCATAAAAACAAGTGAACGTACACAAATATAGGGCAAATGCACATTTTGCATTTTCATAAATGCTCTTTAGCAGGTTTAGTTTACCCACATAAACACTCACCCTGTCTCAAGGGTTTCTCCCCTAATTAAATGTAGCTTCCGGAAGAATGACAAAGAGACTAAAGCATAAGAATGCTTGATCTTTAGATATCCAGTAATTTCCTCTATGAGACCAAGACTTGCCTCTAGCTCTGCGGCAATGTTATCTGTTGGAATAAAATAAAACAATTAATAAACTTGTACTACTAGAGAACACAAAAAAATTCTAGTTGTGGCTGGACCACTTATTGTATACATTTATTTCAATTAGTGATGCAGTGTGCCAATATATATCATTGCAAATATAACAATTTTTCTATTGGAAATGTATTGATTTCTGAGGTAGTAGATATATGTTGGAGGAAATATGTTTTTTGTAAGAATGGAAGAAAGGAAATCCCATGATAATTAGGCCTTTTAATTTGTGAGTGAGTAACCAAGACCTCTTTTAGCCTGACTGCACAGGAGGGGGTCGATACTGTTGAAGTAGAAATGATTCAAAAATAGTAAGTGTAGAAAAAGCAAAGTTCTCTTTATTCTTTCATAATGCATATGCATTGGCCTGTATTCAACACACTGAAACAGACTAGTTTTCTGTATGTAAAATCACAGGTTTATATTCAAATAACCCCACCCCTCTTAACATACGTCACTAATCATTTCACATACTTTAAAATAATATACCGTATATACTCGAGTATAAGTCGACCCGAATATAAGCCGAGGCACTTAAATTTACCACAAAAAACTGGGAAAACTTATTGACTCGAGTATAAGCCTAGGGTGGGAAATGCAGCAGCTACTGGTGAGTTTCAAAAATAAAAACAGTGCTGGATATCGTTAACACTGGGCTCCCAATAATACAAACGTGAGGTTGTAAATGAATGTATCAAAATTTATTGTTATGAAACATCAATAAAATTATATAAGTAAATAATATATACCCATATCCTAATAAATTGTACACAAATGGTTAAACTAAATCCTCTGCACTTGGTATCAAGCCTAATAGGTGAACACAGATATAAATAACATTCACTAAAGACAACTCAGATCATTAATATATAAATCAATGAGACAGTCTGTGGATACTAAATACATGTGCCAGTTAAGTTTATTCGCCTTTAGAAGGTGATGAGCAGTTACTCCTAAGTGTTCAGAACAGTACAGTAATTTAGGCTTTAGTAATGCAAAATATGCTGCACATACACTAAATAGAATTTGATATAATAGCTCAGATAAAGATAAGTTTGATTTTGTTTGCTGGAAGAAACATTTTAACAACAATACAATTTGCTTTGTGTGATTTAACCCTTATTATACTTGAATTTTGGGATGTTTTTAGACTTTTCAATGATTTCACAGTTATGCAAAAGAATCTTCAGACACTTATTAATAGGTGACAAAAAATGAAAATATTGGACTTTATAAAACTGCTGCAAATAATTGCAGTGGACAAGTCAGGGTACTCACATGTGTCTCTGACCAGCGGGGCTAGATGGAAATGTCCCGGTCTTTAGCTTTGACTGACAGGCTCCTTTTCATTTAACTTTATTGTTTCATGTGCAATGAACACACAAAAACGGGCTACAATAAAATGGTGGCTGACAGTGATCCACAGAGGCTGCAGATGCCTGCAGATGAGCGGGGGAGACTGGAAAACGGAGACCAGGTAAGTGGGACTCGAGTATAAGCCGAGGGGGGCTTTTTTCAGCACAAAAAATGTGCTGAAAAACTCGGCTTATACACGAGTATATACGGTACCTTATAAGGACAAAGTCAGTTGTATATGCTTTTTACAATCACTTCATTGAACAGAAAATACTATGCCTAAGAGGTCAAGAGACATATGTGACCTTTCACATCCTTAGGTCTTTGTCCACATCTGGCATGAATTTGAACAACCTATAGAAAAAAAGTCCCCTTGTATCGTATAACATATACAAAAAGATTTTAACCCATTGCACAGAATATAGAAAGAAACAATTGACCTAATATATTTTAAACACATATATATACATTATTAATATTTTATACAACTTATATTTGTACCATAATTTATTCCATTACATGCCCCTCTTTGTGAAAACTATTCACATACTATAACCTTTAATTAAAAAAAACATTTCAACTACAAAAAAAATCTAAACAATGCAGAGGGATATGAATATCCTCTATTATAAAAACTAACTATCAAAAGAGAAATGTTCATTTAAGTTGTGGTACAAATATTCTATTCTCCTTGATATTTTTCAATGCAATTGAGACATTCCCTTGTGATTCCGAGACTACATTTATTTGTAAAGCATTTGTCCCAACCTTGCACAACTTTCCTAACATACCTGGAATACTTTTTAAAAGAAGATAAACTAATGCACATATTGTTAAAAAAAATAATAACATTTTCCTAATGTCCAAAATAGCCCTTTCCACCACCACGATATTCCTGAGAATATACCTGTAAACCAAGTAGAAGGATTCCACCAGGAACGCTCCCACCAGTCATTATATTCTGTATCAATATTATTATTACTTATTCTGAATTCATTTTTTAATTGTGAAATATGTAACATATATTTATCTATTTCTTCCTCTGGGTTTGTTGTTTCATTCGAAATGTAGGTACAACAGTGCACCCCATAAACAGTTTCTAATGTGTGACAATATCCACTACTTTGTGCAGTTAAGTAATCTAATATTAATCTATGTTGGATTAATTCAGTTTTATATGCTTGAAGCTCTTTGGAAACATCTAATAGTGTCATCATAAATTTCTGTAATTTTATCTAACAAATCAGCTAATTGTTCAATTGCTTCAATATTGTTTAAATATCCCACATGTCCATGAGTGAAAAAAAAATTCAAAACCTACCCTTACTTTGATTGAATGTTCTATTTTAAAAAAAAGTTTATATTTAGTACACAGTTTTTACAGATCTCCTCGTTCTGCGGTTTAAGTTCTGAGTGATCATGTCAACCAGATCCTGATGTTCCATGATAATTGTACTAGGAATTAATTCTCCAATATAACATATACCTTAAGAATTTGGAGGTAGCCATTTATATGCTCGCCTTCCACATATGAAATACAAATTCTCAGACCCCCCACTATGTTTGAGAACTTGTGCCTATCGGGACCATCCTCAAAAGGTCTCATCTCAACGCTATATAATGCTCTACTCCCCATCTTGACGGAGGCTAAGGACCGTTTTCAGACACAGTGGGAGGCAGATTTGGGAGCATCTCTAGAGCCAGAAGAATGGTCGGATATCTATGAGTGGACAGCACATTGTTCCATAAACGTCCGCTCTAAAGAAAACACCATTAAATTGCTGCATAGATGGTACTACGTTCCTTCTAGGCTCCATATTGTATATCCTCAAACAAGTCCAACATGTTGGAGAGACTGTGGCCACTCTGGTACCTTCTTATACACATGGTGGGACTGCCCTAAATTGCGCCTGTTCTGGACAGAAGTTCTCGCATTAGCAATAGCTATTCTTGATACTCCTGTGCCCTGCGATCCTAAGCACGTATTGTTACCTCTTCCTCTCCCAGACCTTCCAACGCACACCCATAAGCTTCTCCGGCATATAATTAGCGCAGCTACCTGTCAAATAGCTGCTTACTGGAAGAACCCTACAGGGGCAGAGTGAGAGGGAGCGTGGCAGAAGGCAGAGGAGGGGGACAGCGTGACAGAGGGCAGAGGAGGGGGGACAACGTGACAGAGGGGGCAGCATGAGAGTGCAGAGAGGGCAGCGTGGCAGAGGAGACAGTGTGAGAGAGGGCAGAAGGGGCAGGGTGAGAGGGGGCAGTGTGGCAGAGGGGACAGCGTGACTGGATGCAGAGGGGACAGCATGACTGGATGCAGAGGGGGCAGATGGGACAGCGTGAGAGGGGACTGGATGCAGAGGGGGCAGAGTGTCTGGATGCAGAGGGGGCATTTTTGCATACAACTGAATAAGTATTTCTGCCCTGACCTAAATACTTATTACATTTTTTTGACCCAACTACTTCTAAAACAGGACTGCTCAGTAATTATTTTGGAGGGGTGCCTTGAAAAAATTATGGACACTCTAAGGGTGCCGCAAACTGCAAAAGTTTGGGAACCACTTGTATATGGTATATCAGACATTAAACTATGAACTGACTTATAGCCCAATTCACAAGTGGTCCGATTAACAGAATGTATCGTCCACCTAGTTATATTCCCACTCAATGTTATATTAAACAATTCTTCAATTATTTTTAAATGATTAAACAATCCTCAAACATTCCTTTATTGCTCCTAAATATATTTTCGGTACATTATAATTCACTCCTTTCTGTTGAACCGCAGGATTTGCAGTTTTATTATAACAGTTATATTTTCATGTATCACATTATAATACTTCATCAACTTTATATGTGGTGGCATTGTAGTACTATACTCTCCTTTCGTTTTATTACCACATTTTTTTCACCTAATTTACGCTCATTTATAGGAAATGGTATAAGACCAACATTATGATGTCTACGAGGTACTTGTGCACAAACCCAACACTCACTAGTATTAAGTTTTTTTCCTACTAACTGATGAAACACATCTATTGGATGTTGATCACTAAAATAGTTTGGATCATCTAAGCACCACTGTACGCATTGTTTTTCCATAGGACGCTCACAATATTTACAAATACATGCTTGTGTTGGAGATAAAACTTTACAATGATCCTGTGATGTATCTCGTTTACCTTTCCGAAACCGTTTCATTATTGTTCTGTTGTCCATTTACAGGGCTGTCAACATACAGATCAAGAAAAATACCAATTGCAAACATGATTAATATTAAAACAAATAGCAATGTCCATAATTTCAAATTTGGTTGTGGACCAGTTAACTCTGAATACCAGTTTCTTTCCGTCTCTTGTCTTTTCTTCTTCACAAGATTTTCATCCCCTGACTTCATCAAGAGGAGAGCATCTTGCCTTTGTAAGGGCTGAGATATTATTATGGTCTCAGAAATATCCCTTACTTGTGGCATAAAGGTGATAATTTTCATCTCACTTGTTCAGGATCGACTGCTTTTTTACAATGGGAAGCGTGTATTCAAGTGCTTTTTTCTTTGACCTTTATCGCTGTTGGCGTTGTCAGTAGTACGAGATATGGACCCTCCCACCGATCAGTTAACAATCCGGATCTTAAGAAACTTCTTATCATCACCCAATCTCCCGGATTCAAATTATGACAGACTCCGTCAATCGGAATTGATTGTGTGCCTATCACAGCAACTTGAATCTGTCTCAACTGTTTAGTAAACTATAGAATGTAGTTAAGTCACATCATTAACTTGGCTTTGACTGGTATTGCAGTTCAGAGTTAAATTAGGAATTTTTCCAAACAGAATCTCATATGATGATAAATTGAGAGGACCTCGAGGGGTTAATCATAGCATGTAAAACTATTGGCAATGTGTCAGGCCATACTATCCCCGTTTCCTTGAATACTTTAGACAGTTTATTTTTAATAATTCCATTGTATCTCTCAACCTTCCCACTACTTTGTGGATGGTACGGTACAGGAAGCTGTTGTTTTATACCCAGCAATTCACACATTTTCTTAAAAACAGATCCAATAAAATGAGGACCTCGATCAGAAGAAATTACCTGTGGTATGCCATATCTACATACAAATTCTTATACAATCTTTTTAGCTGTAACACTAGCAGTGGTTTTTGCAACTGCATAACCATCAACCCAATCAGAAAATTGATCAACACATACTAATACATATTCTAACATCCTACACTTTGGAAGTTGGATAAAATCAATTTGAATTATTTGAATCGGGCCGTCAGTTGGTGGCAGGTGATTAGGTATTGTTTTTACTGCCTTCCCTGCATTGCTTTGGAGACAAATAATGCATTAAGCACAGTACCTGGCAGCTATGGCTGCAAATCCAGCTACATGGGCTAATCCATGACTCATTTGTGCCAATCCTGGCAAGAGTGCTTTGGGAGCTACAGGCTTACCTCCCTTTCCAAGCCACAGTCCATCTTTACCAATTTGACATCCTGCCATTTCCCATCGGGCCTTTTCCTGTGAAACACAACCTTTTTGCATCTCAATTAGTTCAGTTTGATCAGGTATTACAACATTTAGAATTTCAGTATTTTCAACAATCTGTGCAATGTCTCTTTCTGCTGCTTTCTTAGCAGCTAAGTCAGCTCTATGATTTCCTTTTCTTACTTCATCATGTCCTGTCATATGCGCTTGGCATTTAATAACTGCTACCTGTTTTGGTAACTGAATAGCATTCAATAATTCATTCACAATTTCATGATGAGATACTGGTGTACCATTAGCTGTGATGAAATTTCTTTGTCGCCATATTTCAGCATAATCATGAACAACACCGAACCTATATTTACTATCAGTGTAAATATTTACTGTTTTATCCTCTGCCAATTGACAAGCTTTAATTAATGCTTTTAATTTGGCGATCTGAGCAGAGTGTGGAGATGATAAGATTTAAGAATATACAGTCACATTATCATCCACTATTGCAAATCCTGACTGAAATGCTCCTGTATCATTTCTCCTATGACAACTACCATCTACATAGAAAATCAAATCAGGATTTTGCAATGGTGTTTCTTTTAAATCTGGTCGTGATGCAGTAGTTTGCTGCATGTATACAACACCATCATGTGGTTCATGAGCAAAATGTTTAAAAGTCTGACGTTCACTTTTATGTGTATTCTCCTCTTCTGATTCACTTAATGCCAAATCATTATCATCTGTATTCAAATATACCTTCCCCTCCCTTTGAATCTGATAAGATTCAATATCAGAAGTAATAGGCAACAGGGAAGCAGGGTTTAAAACTTTACATCTGACAAGTGTAATATTTGGAGCCATAAGAAGAATCAATTCCCATTTTGTTAGTCTGGCATTTGTAACATGTCTAGTCATATGACAATTTAAAAGTGCTGCTACGGCATGTGGCACTTGTACAGTTAGTGGATTTCCCAAAACTATATCAGCACATTTGTCTACCAACATAGCTGTGGCTGCAACAGATTTTAAACAATTTGGAAGCCCTCTAGCCATGGGATCAAGTTGCTTACTGTAGTATGCAACAGGTCTGGGGATATTCCCATGGGGCTGTGTCAAAACACTAGCTGCATGACCTGAATATTCATAACAAAACAAAGTACAGAATAACTCATAATTTGGTATACCCAATGCAGGGGCCATCAAGAGCTCTTGTTTAAGCTGCTAAAAACAATGAATGAGAGGTTCTTTAACACCATCAGTTGTAAGTTCATACAAAGGGGCAGATAAACTTGAATAGTTTGATATGAAACTTCGGTAGAATCCACAACACCTTAAAAATCCACGTAACTTCCTTTTGTTTAGTGGCAAAGTTAAATCATGAATAGCTCATACTTGCCAACCTTTTTAAAGTTCTTTCCGGGAGATCCCAGGCAGGGGGGCGTGGTTGGAGGACGGGAGGGGCGGGGCACGGTGAATCGCGTCATTTTTGTCCCACCCCCGCGAGAAAATGACGCGATTCACTGCGAATCCCTTCATTTTGACAGCAAGAGGCCGTTTGCGGGATATTTGCCTGCTCTCCCGAGTGCCCGGGAGATCTACCTGAATTTCGGGAGTCTCCTGGACATTCCGGGAGAGTTGGCAAGTATGGAATAGCTTGTATGCGATCTGGGGATAAATGTCTTTTCCCTTTAGTTCAGGGGTGTCCAACCTTTTAGCTTCCCTGGGCCACATTGGAAGACGACGAGTTGGTTTGGGCCGCACATAAGATACACTAACAATAACGATAGCTGATCATCCAAAAAACCATAGAAAACATAGTTAACATATATATATATATATATATATATATATATATATAACCACAACAATAAATATACACTGGCGCTATCTACCACATCAGTTAGTATTATATATAGAGGTTCACAATACTATATAGTATCAGATATAATAATTAATAGTCCACAATCACTTCACTCATGTGTGAGTGGCAGCCACGTATAAGCCTGTATCCAGATGGTCAATCCAGAAGAAAATAGTCACTAGAACAAAGCACAGGCGGGGCACCTCATAGTGTTATACCAGGACAACAAGGAACAAAATATGTATATATATGCGTACCGTCAGGTAAAGATGTATAATCTAGACTTGAGTGGATCCTCTTAGGAAGTTGTAACACTGGATCTCAACTCAGGAACAATCCAAGGGCGTGGAGAAAGGCAAACATAGTATAATATTGTAATGCAAAAGACCACAGGATATTCAAAAGGGTGTAATGTTCAAAAATGCACCAGGGTATATATATAGAACAACGTAGCCCAGAAAAACACACACCACTTTATGTGTAGGTAATAATTCATATGCGTACCAGAAATATGAGCAAAATAGCCAGAAGATGTTTTCTTTATAAGCAGCTGTATCTCATACAATGGACACCCTTCCAGCGGCGGTATAATAAATGGAAGGGGATACAATTGTAAAGAGCAATAAAAAATTAATAAACAAAGTAATACTGAACTCACATATAGTTCACCAGGTACAGCTGATCAACAGTAAGGCTCGACGCGTTTCGTCTTGATGGTCACAAGACTTCCTCCATTGTATGAGATACAGCTGCTTATAAAGAAAACATCTTCTGGCTATTTTGCTCATATTTCTGGTACGCATATGAATTATTACCTACACATAAAGTGGTGTGTGTTTTTCTGGGCTACGTTGTTCTATATATATACCCTGGTGCATTTTTGAACATTACACCCTTTTATATCCTGTGGTGTTTCACGTGGTGCACTATCTTTTGCATTACAATATTGTACTATGTTTGCCTATCTCCACGCCCTTGGATTGTTCCTGAGTTGAGATCCAGTGTTACAACTTCCTAAGAGGATCCACTCAAGTCTAGATTATACATCTTTACCTGACGGTACGCATATATATACATATTTTGTTCCTTGTTGTCCTGGTATAACACTATGAGGCGCCCCGCCTGTGCTTTGTTCTAGTAATATATATATATATATATATATATATATATATATATATATATATATATATATATATATATATATATATATATATATACCGTATATACTCGTGTATAAGCCGAGTTTTTCAGCACATTTTTGTATGCTGAAAAAGGCCA
The DNA here is from genome assembly GCF_038048845.1 of Mixophyes fleayi. NCBI lineage: Eukaryota > Metazoa > Chordata > Amphibia > Anura > Limnodynastidae > Mixophyes > Mixophyes fleayi. The sequence goes on from NC_134402.1 coordinate 230,713,190, forward strand.
CTCGGCTTATACACGGGTGAACTTACCTGGTGTCCGGTCCCTCGGCTGTTAACTTCTGCATTGGAACGCATATTCGTTCCAATAACAGGAAGTTCGGCATTTGGAAAGCAAACTTGCGTTCCAAATGCCGAACTTCCTGTTGTTGGAACGCACATGCGTTCCACTGCGGGGTAAGCCTAGCATCTCTCAATCTATTTCCTGATTGAGAAAGTCCACAAGGGGTGGACGAATCTCGTTGCTGTGTTCCAAGTCACCAGCATATTGCTGCATACTCCTGTGACCAACTTCCACACTCACCTGATGAACGGAGATCCAGTCCGCTAAGATCGCTGATGTGTTATATCATCCATGGACTTGCTAGGAACCCTTTCTGCGGTAGTGAGTTTCTACAGACTTTTTTTCAGGTGCGCACCTGTTTCATCTTCCGGACATCGGATTCCATTGCCGACACGTTGTCAGCGCAAGTATGGAGGCACTTATGCGGGACCACAATCCCTATGAAGATTTGTAAGTGTGCCCTGCATTTCTTGCATTTTTAGTTTGATGTCTTTTTCCTCCAGTTTGACTGTCACACTGTTATTTTATTAGTCCACCATATACTGCCCAGCTATACAGACCTATCATTGGGCATAATATATAGATCCTTTACATCGTTGGATCAAATTGAAGTCAGTCTCAATTTCACTCATGTCATCATTGTTATTAGGCAGTGCTATCTTTCCATCATCTCTCCATATATGGTTCATGTCGTGTCAATCACCTATGACAGACCCCATTTCATTCAAGTCCTTGATGCATTCAGTATTGTGGTTTATTGTTATGTTCTATATGTTTGAATAAATTTTATGTCATTTTCAAGAGATCATTCATGTGATTATCTCTGTTGGAATTGTTCAATTACAACACACTTGGGTGATTAACTCTCAGCGCTGTATCTGTAAATTAGCGCTGTTTTAAACCTAGGCTTATACTCGAGTCAATAAGTTTTCCCAGTTTTATGTGGTAAAATTAGGTGCCTCGGCTTATATTCGGGTCGACTTATACTCGAGTATATACGGTATATATATATATATATATATATATATATATATATATATATATATATAACTTTTTTCCAAATCCCCCTATACTTACCTTTCAATCGCCCTGTTCAAAAAATCCTCTAGTTATTATACTATAATCACTTTTTGTATTGTTTCGATGCAATATCAATAAAGTGCATTTAAGCCAGGCATTGTATATCAAGGTGCCCTGACCAGGCCTGCGGTACCTGACATATACACCACTGTGACCCCAAATTGTCACCTGTTTTGATAAATACTCCACTATGTTAGTTAAGGGATAACAACTTATAATGGGCCAAAGAGAATAATATATAATGCCCCATTAGTATTACAAGTAGAAGTATGTAGCAGGGAGATAAGGTCCATGATACTCCAGGACCAGGTGACTTTTATTCACTTGTCAGCGTCCCTTGAAATAATGAAAAAATCCCCCTTAACTTACCTTTTAATCGGCTTGTTCTCTGTCCTCTTCTCTTCTTTTCTCCAATTCTGTGCTGCTGATTGTTCTTCTCACGCGGGTGTCTCCTCTGTGCTGCGCTCCGCAATGGATGTTGGGTGTGATGACATTCACTGCGAGCACCGCACAGAGGAGGAGACAAGGGAGGAAGCCGGAGTACCAGCTGATGTGACCGCGTGACCGCAAGGTAAGTATTTTCTTTTCTCTTTTTTTTTTTTGCAGGATTTTTTTTTCCCATTAACAGCGCTGCCCCCTTGCCACAACCAAAACTCTTTCTGGGCCACATTTACAGGCGTGCTGGGCCGCATGCTGGCCGCGGGCCGCGGGTTGGACAACCCTGCTTTAGTTAAACAGTGTCCTATGTACAGGATCTGTGGACTGCACATCTGCATTTTACCCTGTGACACTTTGTGTCCTGAATATGCCAAATGAGTTAACAATTCACCAGTGTCTGTAAGTGATGCTTCAAAAATTCCGGAACATAACAAATCAACAACATACTGAACAAGCGTACTTTGTTGTAAAAATCTCAGGGCTAGATTTACTAAGCTGCGGGTTTGAAAAAGTGGGGATGTTGCCTATAGCAACCAATCAGATTCTAGCTTTCATTTATTTAGTACCTTCTACAAAATGACAGCTAGAATCTGATTGGTTGCTATAGGCAACATCCCCACTTTTTCAAACCCGCGGCTTAGTAAATCTAGCCCTCAGTGTCTTTAAATCAGCTGCTAAGGCTTGGCTGAACATAGTACCACTGTTCACAAAAACCTGGGGAATTCTAGTCCAAGTATACTGTTGACCCTGATAAGAAATTAAATCAATCACTGAAAAAACCTGGGCTTCTGCTGGTATTTGCATAAGAATAGTTACAGGATTTGGAACATCAGGATGTAGGGGTTCAACTATCGCATTAATAGCCCGTAGGTCTTGAACTAGCCTAAAACTCCACCAACCGCGCTACTTTATGGGATATATAGGAGAATTACAAAAACTTTGTGTTTTAATCAAAACTCCTTGCTGTAATAATGATTATATTACAGGAAAAATACCCTGTTCAGCTTCTGGCCTCAATGGGTATTGATGTATTGAGGGAAGTCTTACATTTGGTTTCAATTTAACATAGATTGGACTAATCTTCATTTTCCCAGTCTCATTTAAATCCGTAGTCCACAACTGACTAGGTACATTTTCTAACATGTCATCTACCGTTTTATTTAGCCCTGGTTGGTAGCACCATACAGGCTGAATGTCATATGTCATATGTGACGTGATAAGGCATATTACCATGTCCTGAGCTATCTGCACTTCATGTCTATTTCTCTCAGGTATGTCTAAAAACACTCCATCCGGAGTACAATATAGTGAACACCATAATTTACACAACAAATCTCTACCCAATAAATTAGAAGGAGCATTTGCTGCCAATAAAAAAGAATGTTTATCTGTGATAGGACTAGCTCTGTTTCTTTTAAAGAAATTATGTGACCAGCGACTCCTATAGCATTTACAATTCTGTCAGTAATTGGCAATTAAATTAAATTTTTTAATACTGATCTTGCAGCTCCTGTATCAATCAGAAATTCATGCTTATTACCATTAACTGTCATGTTTACAATGGGGTCCTTTACATCCGTTCTTAATACTAGACAGATGTGCTGCTGGAGACCGTCAATCAATATTCTCTTGAGAAGTGGTTATTTGATCTGGCCTCCCCTGATTGTCTCTTTGCTTTCTAGGCTTCTTGCAATACTTAGCAAATTGTCCCCTCTCCTGGCAATTATAGCAAATCACTTGTGATCTGTTACTTCTATCGGGATATACATTAACCCTTGCTTTAGGTTCAGCCTCCTTAATAATGGGTCTAGCTGCTTGCATTTGCAAATTCATCAATTTTGTTTCTGCTTGCAATTTTTTAATTACCATATTATCCTCATGATATGCAGCAATTGCAGCTAAAGCATCAATATCTTTTACAGCCCAGAGAGGGTCATGAATTTGCACTCTGACTTTTAAATTATTTTTCAACCCTTTCACAAAAAGTACTAGTCAAAATACTTTTAAAATCCGCTTTTGCAAACACATCAGAAACGCCTGAATAATTTACAACTTCCCTTTTGAATCTAGCACTATATTCTCTTACCCCTTCAGTTGCACCCAGTTTAATCAAAAAAACTTTGGACGAATCTACTTTGAGGGTAAACATTTCTTTAAACTTTGCTATTGCAAATTCCCACTGTGTATCAATTTCAGCTCTTGCATCATTTCTAGAGGTTTGAAAATTAGCCTCATTCCACTTACAGTGGATATTTAAAGTAGTAAGTTCATCAGTTCATCTGAGGTTAAGAGAGCATGAAACAATTGCAATATATCTCAAAATGTGGGACTATGTGTTTTGTATAATCTCTGCAATTTCATCATTACCTCTGCAGGTTTAGTTCTATAATCTTTACATTCCGTAACAATTGAATTCAATTCAGTTCGTGTCCAAGGGACATGAGCTACCCACTCAGCTCCCTGGTCTGTAGTTATAGTTTTTAAGGGAAGCATGCGGACCTCAGAGGATTTACCACATCTTGGAATACTGGAAATGTTGTCTACAGATATATTTGCATAATCTTTACCCATAAGGGGCTTTTTAACCTCTGTAACCAGACCTCCTACTGCTCCCCTTACTTCTTCACTGTCCTCATCAAATATTTGATGCTCATCAGACCTTACAACAATTTCATCACCCCTTTTTGTTTTATCCACAATTTTATCTCCCTGTGGTATATCTATTTGATGATCCACATGGAGAGGTATTTATGGATACATCCTTCTTTGTGCTCCCATTACAATAGGTAACAAATCAGATATTGGGTCATCCTGCTCTCCTGGTGCACTAGGAGTTTTAACTGGCATATATTGATCAATATATGGAGGCGGAATTGTAGCCTCATTTAAACATAATTGCAAAGCTTGCACTTCTTTACTTTTAGAAACACCTTTTCCTATTTCTTCTTAAGACATTTAAATCAAAATTTCTTTTTCTGTAAATTCAGGACACCTTGTTAACCATTTATGCACATATTGAACAGACTTTTTTCCATATTTATGGAACATAACAGCTATTGGAAAACCAGCGGAAATGTCCAACCTATTAAGCTTTTCCTGTGTGGTTGCATATCCTCCCATGACGCAGCTTATTGTTTTTATACTCCAGTCAATGTGCGTTATGGTAATAGGGCTACAACCACTATTAATATGCAACTCCCTGTTTACCGGCTTCAACCGTTATTAGGGATACTACACTTTATCTCGTCAGATAAATGCTGGTCTTATCACACACATGTTACACGCACTGCTATCTAAGGCCTTATAGTGTACTTTTTTGTGACTTGGAACTATTTTTTACCTCCTTCAACCGTTAACCAGAAGTGATACTTGAATTCAGTACTAACCAGAGTCTGGCCTCGTGAAGAAAGCCCTTTCACACTCACATATATGCAACTATTCGTACTATGGTTAACAAGGTAAAACAGTCTCTGAGTAATGAGCAGCAAATGGAAATTCTAATTGGTTCCAAATCTATACTTATACATATATACAAACATATAGACAAACAATTAAAAATAAGTTTGCAATTTCACACTTACAGAGAGAACTATAAATACCCTTTCAGCAAACCCAGAGAGTGGGAGACAGAAGTATATAATCAGAAGATAAAAAAATATTACCTTTGTGGCCACAGTTGAGTATATAATTTGTCTCCCCTCTTCTAGAATTGTTGGCTGAATGCTATTTACAGATGGATATCAGTGGGGCCTCCAAAAATGTTGAAGTAGAAAGTATTCAAAAATAGTAAGTGTAGAAAAAGCAAAGTTCTCTTTATTCTTTCATAATACATTGGCCTGTATTCAACACACTGATACAGACTAGTTTTCTCTATGTAAGATCACAGGTTTATGTTCAAATAACCACACCCCTCTTAACATATGTCACTAATCAGTTCACATACTTTAAAATAATATACCTTATGAGGACAAAGTCAGTTATATATGCTTTTTACAATCAGTTCATTGAACAGCAAATCCAATGGCTAAGAGGTCAAGAGGCATATGTGATTTCACATCCTTTAGTTCTTTGTCCACATAGCACCACATCTGGTATCAATTTGAACATCCTATAGAAAAACAGGCTCCTTGTATAGTATAACATATACAAAAAGAATTAACCCATTGCACAGAATAGAGAAAGAGACAATTGACCTAATATACTTTAAACACATACATATACATTAATATTTTATCCAACTTATATTTGTACCATAATTTATTCCATTACAGTTAGACTTTCATCCTGTGTCTTAAAGAGAAAGGAAACATAACAGTAAGTAATTCAGAAATCACAGATTGATGTCAATTTTGTTAAATTTAAATTGCAGTTACAACCAACTTTAGAGAACATATTACATCCTGATGCTAATCATTGAATGTAATAACTCAGACTTTGTGATGCCAGGTAGGAATGGGGGCCGATTTACCACCTACCAACATGTGTGTCACAAACAGTATATAAAGAGCTCTGTTTGACCATGTAATGTATTATACATCTGTACTTCTGGATAATTATGAGTACCTCAAACTAGTGTGTAATGGTCCTTGTAAGGACCTCTTGAGCAAATAAACATCACTGCTTCAAGATTCTGCCCGACACCTATTGCCTAATGTATTCTGTGACCAACAGATAGGAGCTTACACTCTATAATCAGTTCCTCGGCTGTCCTGTGTTGAACCCAGCGTCTATGTGTTACGCTCTGTCCACTACTTTGCAGTCCTGATCCATAGTCAGCGGTCTGGAGGTACCAGGCAGCCCACAGCAAAGATTCGCTGCATCAGCTAGATCAGCTACCCAGAAGTAAGCGTTTCTAGGTGCCAGTGAAGGAGCCAAAAACTCCTACAACTGTTGTGGAGTTAGCATTCGAAAGTCGTCGAATGACTGGTGGCAGGTGATACCAGTAGTAGTGGTCAGTGACAGTCGATTACTAACAGTGAAAAAGCAACCCATCCTTCAACCCCAACAGACCGGGTGGATAGGTAAGCCCAACGGCTAGTTAATTCCCGTCAAAAAACAACTACTTTGCAGAAGCTTCTGGATTTGTGAGACTTGGGTAACAAAAGCAATGTGCTGAACACTAGAACACAAAGCCACTGTTACAACTCACCTGTCCTCGCTCCAGCGCCGCGATCCTCTCTTCCTTCTGGGTCGCGGCGGCGCTGTCACATGACAGACGGGGCGGGGAATTCAAACCTGTAAACTACTAAAGTCCTGCTCTGACGCCTGGGCAGCGTCAGAGCAACTTCCTATGTACCCTGACTAGGTGCTTCTCCTGTGTCTCCCATGCACCAGCTCCTTACAGGCTTTTCAGACATTAACTCCTCGTGTACCAGACCCAGGCTTGCTGACAACGTATTCCTCTCCATTCCAAGTGTACCAGACCCCGGCTTGCTGACAATATATTCCTCTCCATTCCAAGTGTACCAGACCCCGGCTTGCTGACTACGTATTATCTCCATTCCAAGTGTAACAGACCCCGGCTTGCTGACTACGTATTATCTCCACTCCAAGTGTACCAGACTCCGGCTTGCTGACTATGTATTGTCTCCACTCCAAGTGTACAGACCCAGGCTTGCTGACAACGTATTCATCTCCATTCCAAGTGTACCAGACCTCGGCCATCCTGACCCTACCTTCCAGTTCCAGTGTTATCGTGGGCTACCTCCTAATCCTTACCTCTAGAGGCAGACCAGTGGACCGCGACCTGCGATCCTCCGCAGCAAAGCCCATCCCACATTGCGGCGGTTCTTGGTGAACACCAGGGGGTTCGTTAGACTCCGCACCACCGGCCGGTCAGCGCTAATCTAGAGTAAGGCAAGCACTCCATATTTCATTACTTACATTGCTACATAATTGTTACAGCCACTTTACTAAAATTTTCACACTTTTGTTTCTGTATGACAGAATAGATCTGCAAGTGAAAGGCCTTTAATAAAAGTAATGAATCACTTCTGGTTCAATATTTCTTCAGTTGCATGTGATGCAATATTTTCTTCCAAGGAAATAATACTCTTGGATCTTTTGAAAACAGGAAATGAGCACATCACTTAGTATAGGTTTCTGCAATAGCTCCAGACACCGTACATTTCTGCAGAAACCAAAAGAGAGCAGAGTGACCAATATATAAGCCTCCTGAGCCCAAAGCAATCTAAATTGGAGAGATAGTAAGAGCATGCTTTTGGGAGACAAATAGTACTAGGGGTAGTATCTAGGTGGAAATGCTATTCTTACTCATCATATATATGTACTCATGACCATATCATCAGTGCTTTATTTTTTTATATAAAAGCACAGTTACACCATATTAGCAAATAAATCCATCAGCAATAGACTGTGAATACAAAATGTCAGTAGGAGCACATGTCTTGCAATACATCCGTTACTGTGGCAGTCCTGCATTTACATAAATATCAGTATGCATAAAAAATACTCACTGCCTCCACGGATGTTGATAGCCAAATTTCCACTGATCACTGTGCAACCTCTGAGCTCTTGGGCAGATGTGACAGAATCTATAACTTTCTCTTTATCATTGACTGTACAGACTTTAGGACATGGTCCTCCACACAGTGCACAGGTCAGGCTGTAGGAACCACAAGAAAGAGAAAATAGTTTAAAATATGAAACAGATTTTGACAGCTTAAGTATTAAACATTGAACATGAAAAAAAAACCTATCAAACTTATAAATTTGAAAAAGGGAAGTTGTCATACGAAGTGACGCAGGTACTTGGACCTTTGATAAGTGTATATTAATACAATCTGAATATTTTTGCTAAATGTACAACACAATAAGTAACCTTGGTAATGTTACAATTTATTTGTTAATATAATCACCCAATGATTCATTCCAGGTGGCTACACCTATTCCATGCAACTAACCATTGATTATAATCTCATTGCTACACATTAGGCATTGGTTACATGTGTCTCACCTATTACCAGCATGTCAAAAATCTGTATTTTGATCATGTCTATGTTGTCTTCCCCTTTCATTGACATATCTGGCATCTTTCAATTGATCTGAGATTTTTGCTTTATATTTATACTTCGTATAAATAATATCATCTACAATAATTGTATTTTCAATTATATTTTAACATTCTATATTGGTTTGCTATTCTGTTCTTGGTGAGCTGTTGTTTTTAGATTTTATCTCATGATAATTTAAATATATTGACACTGCTCACTGCATACACTTACTAGTGGCATTCTGGGCAAACTAATCTTCACCTGTCATAATATCATATCATAATAGCACTAAATAAAATTCAATGTAGCATATATTTTCCATAATGAGTCATATCAAATGTATAGCTTTATGACCAGAGGCCTGCATTGAAGCAATAACACCAGCAAATCTCTCCAAGGGAAGCTGCAATGCAGTGAAGAGAATATTTTAAAGCTCAGAAGCAGTGTGACTAGCGATGGCCGTATGGGCCAGTCCGGTACCCTGCGCAGAGATCATGAGTATTTGTATACTCACATGATTGTGGCGCCCCCGCCCTCACTCTAATTATTTTTTTTAACCTTTCATTTTATTTATTTGCGCAGCGGGGGGGGGGAGGGGGAGCTCCGGTGCCGCCGCGATCATGTGAGTATACAAATACTCACATGATCGCGGCGCCGGCGTCCATCTCCCCCCCTCCATTTGCACTGAATGACATTCAGTGAGGAGCGGCGCACGGAAGAAAGAAGACAGAAGAGAAGAAAAGAAAATAAAGATGAAAGAAAGCCATACAGAGGTAAGTAAAAGACTGCAAAAACGTAGAGAGACACAGGGGGATGAAGGAAGGCAGGGTAATAAAAGGCACAGGGGGATGAAGAAAAGGGGGGGGGGGAATAAAAGGTAGTTGGGTGCTATTTTGTTTGCAGGGTAATGGTGGGGCAATATAATAGTGTGCACTATTAATTTAAGATGGGGTGGTTTGGGGCTATTGAATGTGGGTGTGAGTTTGGGGAGAATGAGGTCTCTTTATTAAATGTTGTCGAAGTCGTATAATTGGATGAACGAAAGTATATTGGTTAATATTGTTTTATTGGTCGATTGCTACACGTGGCATACTGCGATCGCACGGTAAAATACGCACGTACACACTCGCATTACAACATTTAGTTATTTATATAATTCATATTCATATTAAATCTATTCTACAGTGATTTATGAGCAGATAGTATTTAGTTTATTATTAGTTTATATATTATGATTATATGTACACCTCAATGTTATTTAAGATTCAGGTTATAGGAAATGTGTCATGTCTGATATCATTCTAATCCCCTATACATCAGCAGCTGTCCGGTGCATTCGGCGAAGAGATTGCACATTGCATACTCTAGTTATTGATGTTAGGGAATAAACATTAAATATGATGCTGACTTTAAAATGCTAATAGACTAGTTGTAACTGGAGTCTTGGCGGGAAGAAAGGAGCACATCCCCTGGAGAGATGACCCCCCACCTTTGGATTCTTTAGTTTGAACTAGCCTATGACCTGTTTACCCTGGACCCACCCGAAGTCTGGACCTATAGATGCAAGCCACATCATCTGCATTGTTCACTCTGTAACACTGAATGTATATATAGCATAGCTGCCCTCCCACTAGCTTCAGTCTTCTCTGACCACAGTATTCAAGGGTGAACTATTGTTCACTGGTACCCGTGGGAGCGCAGCGAAGCGGTATGTATGTATCTTTTGGTATTGGCTGCACTGTACTATATAATAATCATGTATTGAACTGTTAACTTTTTACATCTGCTAAAATAAATCACTTTGTGCGTTGGAAACACAATACAATTGCTTGGGCAATGCTTATTTGAAAACGATAGAATTACTTTAATAATTTGAGGGCTCTGAGTTTGGAGTTTAGGTTATCGGCAGGTATGCAATGCTTACGGTTTTCGGTTTCTCAACAAAGGGTGGATTGACGGACGCGTCTCATACGGGAAAGAACGCAATGTGTTCAAGACCTGTTGTTCACTCTGTGTTGTGAAACAGAATGTCTGTTGTTGCATAATCTGAAGGAACACTAATTTGAATCTAGGGACAAGAAAGAAAAATGTTTCTTTTTATTGTCGTTTTTGCGTTTTAAAGGGTATTGCATTGCCTAGGGTATGTGTACTTCCTGCCATGCATATGTGTACTTCCGGTAATGTTTCCACGTGGTTAAACAATCGTTTTGATAGTTGTTATACATGCATAGTATAATCACTTGTTAAAAGCCTCTGAAAAATATTACTATTGTTTGGGAAATTTATTTTCTGTACAGAAAACAAAAGGTTGTGTGTGTGTATGTGAATGTTATACATAAAGATAAAATTATACTGAAAACGGAATATAGGGTTTTGCACATGTGCGCCAATACTAATTACGATGTTTACTGATAACTAGTATCTTTGACCTGACAACAAACGTTCTGTTCTCGGTGTGAACAGGATATAAAGAAACCTTTGTGTGGTGTTCTGTTGTAACAAACAACAGGGGATAATGAGACACCACAGAGTATACATGGCAGGTATACTCGAAGCGAAAATAACAGGTTTTCGCGGCATTTCCCAATAGTAATCGCAAAGCTTACTGATAGTTAGTATCTGTAAGCGGTGCGATCGGACCGCATGGTTGATTTTGTTCAGCCGTGATTGTGACTTGGGAGATGTGGGAGAAAATACGCTGCAACCGCTGATATTCTTGATTGATATCAGTTGCTAACAGTGGTAAAGTACTCAAACCAGGAAAAGCATAAGGGAACGTACCTGCTGAAATCATCCAGGGCCAAGAAGTCATGGCCAGTTGTGTGCTGCCTAATGAATGGCCGGTTGGTTCGGAAAAGTATGTTATGTATAATAAATACGGTGCGTATGCAACGGCATACTGCGACAAATGGATCAAGATGACCCGGGAGTGTGTGAAACCTTTCCCAAACATAGGTAGTTTTAATTCACAGGTACTGAATAATGTTAAAGAGAAGTTGTGGTTGATTAAATCAACAAAAGTGAGATTTAAACATGATGACTGTTTAAAATTGTGGCAACATGGGTACACGTGGCAAGGGAGTGCGTGCTCAGCGGAAGTAGGCGTGGCGCAAATCGCGTGCACAACGGAAGTGAGCGTTGCAAAGCGTGGAGAACTGAGCGCATGCGCGCCCTCGCCGCCAAATGCGGTTGGGGTGGTTGGAACAGCCAATACCAAAAATGTTAAAAATGTAATGAGTAAGTTGTATGATGTCTTGAGTAATGTTTTAGAAGAAGAAGATGTACCCACAGTCATTTCAGCCATTGCCCATGCCAGTAACATATGCGGACAAGGTAAGTCTGCATCCTGTCCGCACAACAGCAGTTTCCAATGGGACGGCGGACAGAGATGGTGTAGTTCCCATAAAACATGTAGCAATGCATTTTCCATGGACTAGGACGGAACTGTTTACAATTATGTCTGATTTCCCTGATCCTAGAAAAGATTTGGCCAGGTGTCAGAAATTTATTAGACATTTAGGTAATGCACATGAGCCTACTAATAAAGATTGGCGAGTGCTGGTTAGAGCCTGTTTTCCTCTCGATACTGATATACAAAAGTTCATTAAGGATTGTAGGTTGGAGAAGGATAAATCCTTAACCGAGGATGACAATCAGGACAATATTGGACGTATAATCACACAGTTGGCCATATATTTTCCAGTGACAATGGAATGGGAAAAAAATTTCACTATCAAACAAAAAGGTAGTGAGATTACAACTGACTATTTTTCTAGGGTCTAGCGGCCATGATTAAGTACACAGGGATACCAGATATAAGGGAAAATCCACATCATAGGGAGGTAGCTGTTGCAGTACTAATGGATGGTCTCTGGGAGGATCTAAGGACCTGGATACAAACCTCTTTTCCTAATTGGAGAGGTCTCACGGTAAATGAAATTAGAGAGCATGCTGTAGAACATGATAAAAATATATGTAAAAAGGAAAAAGCGCAGAGTGATAGGCTAATGATGGTGGGTATCCAGGCTTTAGAAAGATTACATTCACAACCTCAGAATTATAAAAACCTCTATAAGGGACGAAAGAAACAGAAATCTTTGAAGTGTTTTAACTGCCTTAAGAAGGGACATTTGAGGAAAGATTGCAAAGAAAATCTTAGAGCGAAAGCTAGGAAATTAGAACCAGGCAAGGCAAATAATAATCAATGGTAAGTATTACTGTGCAGGTTTAGAAAGAAACTGATTTAAAAGTAATATTTTGTTGATTTTGCTTGTTTGTTTTATGTTGTCACATGTTTGCTTTCCTGATCGCTGGCCGATGGTAAAGAATGAAAATATTTTGTTTGTTTGTTGTTTAAAGATAACTATCTTGTCTTTTCTTCACAGATAAGGGTAGACAAAGGAAACATAGACTTAGTGCTTAAGGGGTGGGATATAGAAATAGAAAAATTACTCTTGAAAGACAAATTAACAATGGGTCATTGGAACACTCTTTGCTTTAGGCTGCAGTGACTCATGATAATTTGTTTAGTTGGGAATCATTATCCAAAAACGAAGTATGTGTACTTGTATGTGTAAATGAAGTGTATGTGTAAGTACTTTGCTCCAAAATATCGTTTTATGTATCTCAGATGAGTCCTCAAGAGTTAATTTTTTTACATTTCTCTGTCATAAGTCAGGAAGTCTGTTGCAAAGGTATGTAGTTAATGTGATACCGAGTTCTTAATGAACAAATGACGGACGACACTGGATTGCACTGTTGATGTAAGACCCCCTGGTCAAGTATGGGGAGGGGTCATAGTTTAGCAAATAGCTAAGGGGATTAGTGAAATGAATACAGCCATTTTCCCATAGAGTCCAATCCAGCTGTCATTTTTGTTGTAAAATCTCCCTTTCTGCATGTATGTTTGTTTTCAAACCCCTGTATTCAAATCTTTGTATTCTTATTATTTATTGCTTTCTTATTTCTCATTCTTTACATCTATGCTAGTATCTCTCTCTCTCTCTCTGCTCTTGTATAGAGATACGAAAATACATAGACACAGTCTCATTAATGGGGCTAAGACATTTTTTTTACATAAGACAAGCTAAGGGATATACACACTAGATTGACATGAGTTACAGAAACAGTCAGGGGTTTGGTGTTATGTGTATAGAAGCTGCTAATGTTAAGCAGAAAGTTTTTTTTGTGTGGAAATACGATTCATGTTTTATAGATTGCATATCTTTTTTTTTTTGTGTGTTTCGTACCTCCTGTACAAAAATGTGCCTTTATATGTATGCGAAAAGGGTGGTTAGGAGATTGCTGGAGGTTAGACATACAGATATGCATCTCTGTGTAGAACATTGGAGTAGGATTTTTTGCCACAAGATATGACATAATGTGAAACCCTAGGAAATGTAGAACTTTCATGTTTTATATTTTTTCACTGTTAGACAGACATGTATTGGGTACTGTTATATTTGAAGAAAGTGTTATAGAAATAGACCCCTTTGCCTTTCTCACTTAGTCAAGTAGCTGAATGTGAGGTACTGAGAATGATATGTGAGCTGGCAGAGGGAAAATCAATTGATATACATTGGTCTTCAGCATTTTTTTAGTCTAGGGAGCGACGTTGAGGTGACTGAGTGTCACGGGCACTAGGAGTCTTGCCCAGGATTTCACCAGATGACTGGGCTTACCAGTGTAGTGAAGTTCACACAACGGTCCACTGGTAGCAGGGTGACTAGCGGAACAAATATCACAGCAGATGGAGAAAGAATGACAATAAACAATAGGAAAGTCAGTGACTTGCAGCAATCTTTGGTCAAAGAATCAGCGACTAGCTGATATAATAGAAAGGCAGATTTGAACACGGAGATCAGGATGGACGTGAGTAGATGCAGGGAGGTAGCAGGGAAGTCAGTGGTCTGCGTACAGCAAGTTGTACCACTGCTTATGGTGAAGAGACTTGTCCAGGTGCAGGTAGGTAGCGGGGAAGTCAGTGGTCTGCGTATAGCAAGTTGTACCACTGCTTATGGTGAAGAGACTTGTCCAGGTGCAGGTAGGTAGCGGGGAAGTCAGTGGTCTGCGTATAGCAAGTTGTACCACTGCTTAATAGGTGAGGATGTGTACAAGTGTTGATGAGTGGAAGCATACACAGATAATAGGATGCAGACACTGAGAGCACAGAGGAACTTGATCCCAATAGGTATGCAGCGTATCCAACAAAGTCTATATAACGGTATGTGTGGCGCTGCTTGGTAGAGACTTGCTCAGCACAGATATGCAGGCCAATAATGGATAGTCAATCACAGTTATGCATATAACGACTGAGTAGTACGGTTAATTCCAAACAGGTATGCAGCGTAACAATAACAGTCTATAGCCGGTATGGATACCGCTGTTGAGCGTGAAAACTTGTCCTAGCGGATATGCAGAGTAAACGTAGAAAGTCAATAACAGATAGGCATATCGCTATTCAGTAGAACAATCTGTCCACAGGGAGATGCAGGAACTGCAGAGACGCTGGACGGCAGAGACGAGTGTAGGAACCACAGGTGAGTAGATCCGGTAATCAGAGTCCAGCTGAGGACACAAGCAGGAAACAGGAGACTGTAGCAGGTATGGAAACCAGCGATGAGTAGCACAGGGAATCCACAGGAACTGAAGACACTAGTAGTACACAGGAGATAGTAGCGGGTATGGAAACCAGTGATGAGTAGATCAGGAAACAGCAGGAAACTGAAGACACTAGTAGAACACAGGGAACACCTTCAGAGACTCACAGGGAATGAGACTCCAAGATCAGGCAATGAGGTAATGCACACAGGTGCATTAAATAGGGAGTTGCCTGATCAACCAATTTGGATTTAAAGCAACAGTCACAAGAGTTCTTGGGAGTTGCGCATGCGCAGACCATTAGGATGGCGGACGGCCGCGGTTTAGGATAGGTGCCGGCAGGAAGGCTAGGGAGCCACGCACCAGCGCAGAGGCACTCACGGTCCGGTGAGTGACACTGAGAAATCCTTTATAGCAATACCAGCACATGAGTAAGACACTACATAGAGGACTTTATACAGTGACACAGTGACCAACTGAAGTAGCTGCCAGTAAAGCCCACACTTACACACACGACTATACATGGCTGTCACACCAGGGCAAACATAGCTGTCAAATAGACCAGCAGGGTTTTATGCGACAGCTGACAAATCTATGTTTTGTTTTTTGTTGTATTGTTTTAAAATGTGAACACACACACATGCACACATACACATATTAGTTAATATATGGAGATTTGGGTTACCTGAAGAATTTCTCTAGGTGAAACAAATCCACGTCATCCAATTACCACCTTGCAGGATCCTCAAGTTTACACTGGTGTACCGATAAAATATGTCTAGGTAAAGGTGTATTGAAATGTGTCTAATAATGTATTACTATGTCATACTCAAAGCTTTTGTTATTCAATGGGATAGCCCTAGAGTTATAATAGGTGATAGGGGTATTCATGTTATTGATGATAAATTTATAACGTATGAGTAGTGGTAACAAATTACATGCTTTCGATTAGCCACAAACCAGTGTGAACATAAAGTAACGGTACTAATTAGAACGAATTGAATAGAATGAGAGTTGGAACTTGATTGAAGTGGCTGATAGCTTTAGCCACTAGTCCTCCACACTATTAATGAGCTGCCTGTTAACCTGTGGACTTTTGAAATGTTCTTGACCCCTCTTGGGATGAATTTGTAACTGAGAGACTAGTTTAGACCTTGAGAGAGAAAGTAAACAGTGAGACAGCAACCGAGAACGTTCAAAACACTGTTTCCTGAAAAGTTACACTAACTGTCAGGATGTTGGACCGGGAGAGTAAGTTGTGGAACAGTAAGTTCTTAGGCTCAGGTTATTTGACAGACAGGTACCAAGTGTAAGCTACCAGCACCAAGAGTAGCAGAGACACTGGTACCCATTCCACCCACTGCAGAGGAGCCAACAGGAGAAGTTAGTAGCACAATCGGTCCAGCCAATTACTCTATTCAATTCAGGGGTAAAGGAAAATTTGGAAACCTTGGAGCTTGGAGAAAGTGCGAGGGGCTATTGTCTGAGTAGCATTACGTCCGTAAGTACGGTGACCCCATAGTTGAATAGAGGTACATCCAGTGATGCCAGTCCAGTAATATTCGGACTTTAGCGGGCATCCTTGAGAATGATTATCATTCTTGGGAGGGTAAGGTTTTAGACCAAACAAAGTGCTGGGCGTGCTCTCACGAGCCTCAGTGATTATATAAAGTAGGATTAGTTCTCTTTCCACTAAATATTCTTGAGGTACCCGAATTATGGGTGGGAGGCCACTAGGGGAAAAGTACGACACCTAGGTCCCTTAATCTGGAGTCTCCCAATGTTTGGCAAGCCAACCGCTATTTCACGCACAAAGAAACCAGAGTATTGGGAGACTGGGAAGAACGAACAGACAATAGCCTGCCCACAAGTGTTGATGAAAAGAACTGATGACATTATTAGAAGTGTGTATATTAACGCAAGCTGAAGGAGATTATATATGGCATTATTGATAGACATAGGATGATGCTATTGATGAACATGAAGTGTTTAAATGTATTCTGAGCTTAAAGACATGCGTTGGACAGATGAACCTGTTAAACTTGAAGAACTGTAGTAGAGAATTCTGTATAACTGATACATGTTCTATTGTACTCTGTACATTTCCAAATAATTTATTACGTGTTTTATTGCACCATTGAAGGGCATACAAAAGCTTTTCTCCAAGCTCCAGAAGTGTACGGTCTATAGTAAAAGAAGAAGTTGTTTTGAGGATTAAGACTCTCTCTTATGATAACTTGTTTAGACCTACAAACAGCGTGGTCATACACCAAGGGGGACTTGCACTACATAACAATGAAACGTGGTACTGAGATCCTGCATATAACATCTTTAAGGTGATAGTTTATTGTACTATCAAAGGGTGGAACTGTCGAAGTCGTATAATTGGATGAACGAAAGTATATTGGTTAATATTGTTTTATTGGTCGATTGCACTCAGTATGCCACGCTACACGTGGCATACTGCGATCGCACGGTAAAATACGCACGTACACACTCGCATTACAACATTTAGTTATTTATATAATTCATATTCATATTGAATCTATTCTACAGTGATTTATGAGCAGATAGTATTTAGTTTATTATTAGTTTATATATTATGATTTTATGTACACCTCAGTGTTATTTAAGGTTCAGGTTATAGGAAATGTGTCATGTCTGATATCATTCTAATCCCCTATACATCAGCAGCTGTCCAGGGCATTCGGCGAAGAGATCACACATTGCACACTCTAGTTATTGATGTTAGGGAATAAACCTTTAATATGATGCGGACTATAAAATGCTAATAGATTAGTTGTAACTGGAGTCTTGGCGGGAAGAAAGGAGCACATCCCCTGGAGAGATGATCCCCACCTTTGGATTCTTTAGTTTGAACTAGCCTATGACCTGTTTACCCTGGACCTACCCAAAGTCTGGACCTATAGAAGCAAGCCACGTCATCTGCATTGTTCACTCTGTAACACTGAATGTATATATATCATAGCTGCGCTCCCACTAGCTTCAGTCTTCTCTGACCACAGTATTAAAGGGTGAACTACTGTGCACTGGTACCTGTGGGAGCGCAGCGAAGCACATGCAAGTACAGCGGTATGTATGTATCTTTTGGTATTGGCTGTACTGTACTGTATTATATAATAATCATGTATTGAACTGTTAACTTTTTACATCTGCTAAAATAAATAACTTTGTGCGTTGGAAACGCAATACAATCACTTGGGCAATGCATATTTGAAAACGATAGAATTACTTTAATAATGTGACTATAAATTTAATGGCAGTGATGGTTGCAGGAAATAGGTATATTTATGAAATGTAAATACTATTAATTTATTGCTGGGGCTGTATGTAGCGAGGGAAATAGTATTCTAATTTAATAAATAAACCTATTATTTTAATGTTGGGGCTGGAGTGAGGCCTAATTTTAAAACGTGGATGCTATATTGATTCAACAGCGGTGCTGTTTGAAGTTTTCTAAATTTCATTTTTTTTTTTTTAAAAAAATAGGGCCCCCAACATTCCAGGATCCAGACAAGCAGCAACTGATCTAAAGACACCAGCAGCCACAAGTGGTGACAATGACAAGACAGGTAGGAGACACTAGGACAGTCAGCCAACTGTCCTGAATTTAGTGGGTGACTGTCGAGGACAGTTGGGAGGTATGCCCTGCTTCACATTGTACTACTTGTGAAGGCAGAACTGGGTGCACCTAACAGTAGTGCTCACAGTATTGTCTGTGTATTTGCTGAAAATTTGTCTAATAACCATACTACATCATAGCAGCCCCCCTGTCTTAAGTGCCCTGGGCTCCCCAAGCCTTAATCCAGCTCTGAAAAGCAGGAGGAATCTGATAGTTGCTCCTAGTCCCCGGACAAGGCACAGCCTGCAGAGCACACCGAGGAGCTCTTGTGAGACAAAGGGCTAGATTTACTAAGCTGCAGGTTTGAAAAAGTGAGGATGTTGCCTATAGCAGCCAATCAGATTCTAGCTGTCATTTTGTAGAAGGTACTAAATAAATGAAAGCTAGAATCTGATTGGTTGCTATAGGCAACATCCCCACTTTTTCAAACCCGCAGCTTAGTAAATCTAGCCCTAAGAGCTTCCCTGCTCACTCTACAGGAAGTTCCCACCCTGATGGATGTCAGCAGCATCAGATGCATAGATAAGTACAGTGGACTAGGGTGTTGTAATGTGTTTCTGGGGTGGGGAGTGGCGTGATGTGGATGGAGAGGGTCTGATAAATGTAATATTTTATTATAATGTATGTAGCAATGCCCCATGTTGACCACGCCCCAACATAATGTGGCTACGCCCTTGGTTTTTTTCCTGCTCATCAACAGAGGTGGGCCTGTATGCTTCAAATGCCAGGGCTGATTTTTAGTCCCATCCGGCCCTGGATGCAGATAGAAGTAAAAATTAAATGTTATGACTATTGGTTACAATAAATGCATCATCAGGACAGCAAATGACTATGAAATTAATCTCAGTTTACATAGGTTTTAGCTATACAATCCAAAATAAATGCAACCAAAATAAATGCAACCAAACTGTGCAGTTCTCTATATTTTACAATAACCTAATGTACAAAATGGTATATTGCAATAAACGCACTTAAAATGATAATGAAAAATATAATTATAAATAACCTAAAGAAGCCCCCTTTTCAACTATATTTATCATGATTAAATAAAAATCAGAAATATAATGCCACATAATCTAATTATATCAGTAATCTAAGTAGCCAAAACTGGGAATTACCAATTAAAATATTCTCTTCAAAAACTTGTATAAAGAACTTTAGATAGTACAACGTTGTGTGCAAATTAGAAAGTGTTTGATGCAGCATAGGTATGGGATAAACAAACAGCTGTATCACTAGATACATGCTCTCATGGCTTCATATATGGGAAGAGTCACAGCTCCGTTAGATGATGCTGTCTTATTACACGTGAATAAAACTCTGGACGCCACTGGGAGATCCTTCATTTACTGCGATCCTCAAAAGGACCAGGAATGATTTATTACAGAAGATGAATTTCCAGCAGGATGACTTTTGGTGATATGATACTAGTCAAATTTATGTTGATACTAGAGAAGGGTAGGAATTGATTGGGGCAACACCACATAACAGAAGCGCACCCAATTCCAGCTTCATGTGGAACTCACTCATTTCAATTCAGATTCTAAATATTTAAGTTTAATTTGAGAAAATGCAGGTTCTTCAGAGTCTGAACTTTACAGTAAGCCAGACATCTGCATTTGAGAATCCAGCATCTAAGGGAGTTGTGACTGCAGCAGACATTACCATATTAGGGAGCGGAAGTGAATAAACATCTACTGATCTTGCTGTTATTATCTCAATATTTTGCAACATACAGACACTCTCTAATTGGCACAATGTGTTACAATTACTTGTGATCCCATTATAACTTGTTTATACAGGAGCCTATGTAAAAATGACATGAATTGATAAATCCATTTACTTACTGTTTCACTATACATATTATGATCTGATTAGATTATGTGTGGTGTTATATTTTTCATTTAATTTAGCTATAATACATATCGTTGAAGATGGTGTACCCCTGGGTTGTTGTATCTATACTTTTTACTACCATTTTGAAAGTGTGTGAGACTATTTCTACACATTTAGATTAACAGGAATACCATGTCGTATAACTGCTGGTTATAGGTTGTGACAGGATGGACCGTCTATGCCACCCTGTCTGTTGTTGCTGGGAACCGGATGGGCTTACTTTGCCACCGTTCCCTTTCGTTATCCAAAAAGCGCCCTCTTGCCGCAGTAGGAGGGTGTCACTGAATCACTATTATATAACTTTTGGTAAAAACTTATTTAAAAGGAAAATGGCGCATATTTATATAATTGCATAGGCACTTTTTTTTGTTTATTGTAAGATAGGAAGTCGTTATCTCCGAGACCAGAGTAGAAAAGTTATAGCAGGTCTTTGAAGCAAGATGGTTTATTTGCTGTGATCAGGTCAAATGAAAAATCAGAAGAACACTTACATGCTCAAAGAGCTCATCTTTTATACAGTTCAGAAATAGTCTATTTTTAGAAACAGGATATACTCTATTGACACAAACATGAATTTACATGCATTTCAAGGCTAACAAAATTTACACTTATCTATGAAATTCACTCTGGCAAAAGGCCACACAGTAATGACCCCCTGCTGGGCCTTTGGCCAGAGCAGACATGACACTTCATCACAAAACTTCGTTAGCACTTTCTGCTATCAGGCTTCCTTACACATATGCCTTATTGGAGGTTTCCACTAGCAACCTTACAAATCCTAAACAATGACACTTCCATACTAAATACATCCCAATACACACAAGACCTCCATCCACAAAGGCCTATTGTATCAGATATATGCATCAGAAATAAGGCATATCCTTTAGTAAGGTAAAAACAGAAAAGACCAACTTTTCTACCCTGGTCTCAGAGATAACGACTTCCTATCTTACAATAAACAAAAATAAGTGCCTATGCAATTATATAAATATGCGCCCTGAGCTATTTCCTTTAAATAAATTTTTACCAAAATCTATTTAATAGTGATCCTGCCACACAGGTATCTTGCAGCATTTTTGTATTGGACTGTGCAATGTATCTGGCAACATAGTACTTGACAGGGATGCCCTCTTCCACTGCTGCCCCTTATGCTCCACAGGCTCCACATTTGAAAACGTTTCTAGCTTCTGTACTTTACAGACACAGGTCCTTCATTAGCAGCCTTATTAAAGTTGTTGGGTAAATTTGGTATATACCTCAGATAAACTGCAAATTGGACAAATCAGTAGTATACCCACTGGCTAGATACATCTCCTCTGGCTCTGACCATAGGAATAGCAGGATCTAACACAGTTTAAATATTTGGAAATTAATTCTTAATATACCAGATGAACATTTTCAGAATGATTTATCTACCAAATATAATAGTCCATCTGTTTTAATCTTTAAGAAAATTTCTCACAGTCTCACACTAGATTTCCAAATGCTACTACAGATATCAGGACTTTCACCCAAAGTGTAGTTCTGGACACTGGGGGACTTGGATGCATCAATGGATGTAAAGTTATTGTAGCCAATTGAAAGATGATATACTACGTTAATGTGTTCTGAACATACCCAGTCTGTTGCTAGATCTAGGCTCAGTGGAATACCACCATTTTGCTCAAAGAAATTAGAAGGTTGAAATATAGAATGTAAAACAAATAATGCATGGAAATTAATTTTGAAAGCAAAACAATGATTTTGATTAACATGAATAGGGGTACAGATATACTTCATAAATGAACAAACGCCTAACTGGACTCAGATTATTCTGTATATCTTGCACTTTTCACTACACCTGGTACTCAATTTCTCTATGATATTCAAAAGTGTCAAACATACAGTAAACAGATATCCCAGCCAAAAACGAAATGTCATCTTTAAAGCATATAAGGCTACTTACGAGGTGGATTTGGTGGTATATCCAGATGGGCACTCCGGTATACACTCACCCTTGTGAATGACATATGGGCTGCAGGAACTGTCCTGTGAATTTTGACACTCATTGTGTAAATCCTGGCATTCATTGAAGCTGATACAACGCCATCCCTCCAAACTATAAGAGCCTGGTGGGCAAGACTCTACACATTTTCCTTGGAATAGGAAATTGCGGCATGCTACGCACTTAGATGGGTCATTAGGCTCTAGACAGTTCCCAAGGCACTCGCTGTGGCAGCATCGCTCATCGGATGTACAGCCATGGTGCTTACATGAAGCCAGGCAAACTGCAAATTAAAGAAAAAAAACAGAATACATGATAATTAAATATTAAATGGTCCTATCAAAGCTTACACTTTAGATAACTTGCATGTTTTGTGGTAATGAACACCTTCCTGAATGTTTCTACTCTGTGAATCTGCATTGCCCAAAAATATAGGGAACTCATAGAGAAGAACACTCAGGTCCAAACTACATAGTAGGCTCACCACAAAATAACCAAAAAATGTTAATGTTTTTTTTTTTCTTGTCTTGGCAACAGAAATTTATCTCATCCAATCAATACAGTGTGCAGCAAACACTTTGGGCATATTCATGTGGGATATATTTTAGTGATATGACAAAAAAAACTGAAGTTGGTGAGGGAAATCGTTTTAGAATTTTTATGGAAATTCTGCATGCAATGTATTAGAAAGCACGATAATACCCCCTTGAAAATATTAGAATTGAACCCCAAGAACTCCTGTTGTTACAATCACTTTGCCAAACAGATGAAGTTAGGCACTGAACAGTGGGAAAGTAGGGTCAGGCAACACTATGTGAAGTCACTATTACTAGCAAGTGTTCAGAGCTCAATTTCACCAGATAATAAGATGAGCTTAGGTACAAGAGCACAAAAATGAGAAGTGCAGTGAAAACGAAAACAAAGATTTCATAATAAAATTCTTTGGACTAATCTATAGGCAGGATTGGATTGATTTATTCAACTAAATACAAAACTGGATAAAAAAAGCTAGCATGAGAGACAGACCCACCGTATAGTCAAAAATAATTTATTAAGCTTTTATCATAAATAAAAATATCATTAAAAATGTACAGAAAAGGCCTGTTGCAAAATACAAGTAACAGATATTTATCGACAAATAACAAAGATTGAAGTCTTCATTCACATGTTACTGCTGATACTGCACATTTACCTAAAGTACACATAATGAGTACATGAGCAGCTAAGGTCACTGTGAGTACAATACACATTTAGCTCTTCCAGCTCCTGACTCATTGCACTCCAGGACTCCACAGCTACCAAAGCACCGCCCTTACACTTACCCAATCATATAACTGCTGGAGACCAAACAGGCTGGGATCTGCCCTCCCTTTTGAAACCTCCTCTCTTCCATAGCTTTCCCCTATCCACTAAATCCTTGATGTAATTAAAACTAGTCCTGAACCCTTTCACTACTAGCTGTGTGAGAAATCATTGTCATATCAGTGAATGGGGAAGCACACAGGAGAAAAGACTGAATTAAATTGCAACGGCAGGAATAAAAGAGTAACTAAAGTCAGTTATATTCAAAGTTATATGAAGAGATATGAAGCAATAGAAGAAATTATAATAAGGTACTTTGTAGAGCAGTAAGAGAGAGGTTATGTGGGACTATAAGAGAGCAGTATATGTCATGGGAAAAATTTAAATGTAAAAGGAGAATTTTATGGATCAAAACAAATGTGTTCTATTGAGCAATATGGGAATAATATATTTAATGTGTATCCAAGCAAAGATTCCCTTTGTACTCAAATCTTTTTGTCTTATTACAGAGATTATTATACAGCACTAAAAGCCTATCTACTAGACTGTACATAATTTAACCATTACATGTTTTAAATATTTGTACAGATAATGATTCCACGTGTTGAACTAACAGCTTAAAGGCTGGATTAATCTCCCAGAAGCATTCCTATGACTGTACAATTAGTTTGGTAACGACACTCTCACTTACATAGTGCCTAGTGTATTTGTAAGAATAAAAGCAATGGGTGTTTTCTATGAATCCGCCGCTTCTGGGAGAACACAGAAAAGCAGTGGGTTCTATTAGCGATTGTGGGAATTCGGCTAGAGAGTCATCCTGTATACTATTCTGTCATCATTCATAGGAGTCTTCCTTCCTTGGTCATAGTTCCCATGCAATGCAAACGCTCATGAGGCTAAACAAAGAAAGCCACCCAGGAATGAGGACAAAGCAATATATTGGATGACTATCAAGCAAAGTTACAGCATTTATATATAGGGCACATTCTTTTTCTGAACAAAAATGTTATTTTTAGCTGTCCTTTGTGTGGTAGGAGGGATAAGGTGGGTGTTATGCGCAGAGAGCACTACAATTTTGAAGACACCACTGTGACTGGATCACTGATAAATAACTTCTGGTATAAATTTATTTAAAGAAATAGTGCAGGGCACTTATTTCTATAATTGCCAATGCACTTATTTTTGATATTGTGTATATTTTCATATAGGAAATCTTTATTTCTGAGACCACGATAGAAAATTATTTTTTTCTGTTTTAACCTTACTAGAGAAAATGCCTTATTTCTGATGTATATATCCGATATAATAAGCCTTTGTTTGAAAGCCTCTTTTATATCTTGGTGTAAGGAAATGTCTTGATTGGGGTTTACAACTGTTTCTACAATTCTTTTCTTTGGAGGAAATGTGTATTCTGCAAAAGTTGGAAGGACTCATGCTAATCTCATGCTAATTAGACCTTTTCATGTGTGAGGGTCATAGGAAAATTTAATTAAACTTGCTGTCCACTGTAAGCTGCAGGATATCACAGCAAGGTTTTAAAATAGCACAGATAAGCGTAAATATTGTTAGTTTTGAAATGCATGTAAATCCATGTTTGTGTAAATACATTGCATCCTGATTTTAAAAATAGCCTGTGTCCAAATCAGTATAAAAAGTCTTGTACACTGAAATGTATCATTCTGATGTTCCATCTGACCTGATCACCTGGTACCTTCAACCAGTGTGAGAGCAAATAAACATCACTCTGCTTCAAGACCATGCTTGACTTCTTCAATATTGCTGTAATCCTGTAACCTGCAGATTAGGCCCTAAATATAATCTGTTCTCCGTCTGTTTCTGAGGTTGGACCCAGCTTTTCCAGTTCCACTGCTCTGCCTTCTACCCTGCAGCTCTGGTCACTGTGATAGGCCAGGGGGATTCATCCACAGCAACCCTGATCCATAGTAAGAGGTCCGAAATACAAGCCCAGGTACACCAGCAAGGGGGTACCCCAGCAGTGATAATTACCCAGAAGGATCATAGTTCTTGACACCATAAAAGGAGCCCAGTAGTGCAGCAGGCTCCTCCTACTGCGGCAGGAGAGGCGTATTCGGAATAGCGAAAGGGGACGGTGGCAAAGTAAGCCCAGCCGGTTCCCAGCGGCAATAGTCAGGGTGGCATAGGCGGTCCATCCTGTCACAGATTTCTGGTTGCAAGCGGTGGGATAACCGCATGTGGCTTTTCGTGCACCATTCAGGAGAGCCTAGTTATTCGGGAGAGGAATAACTGCAGCCAGGAAAACGCACAGGATGTCGAAGTACAGTAAAATGTCTAAGGCGGACCTTGAGATACTGTGCTAAGCAAATAAGCTAGAAATTCCTTACACAGCAACAAGGAGCGAAATGAAAAAGGCACTTAGAGCCTGGGATGCGCAGTACGGGTCAGCAGATGAGGATGCTGACAGTGACCTGGTGGAGATGTTAACTTCACCTGCAGTAACATACTAGAACACAGCACCTGTTTCCAGCAAAAGTTCCCTCCCACAGAGTAAACCAGTGATGTAAGTTCAACAGTGTGATGAGGGTAAATTTTCTGTACTAATGTACTCAGCTGGGGTCCCTGAGAGACAAAGCAACTGAGGCGGAGCAGTTGCTTATCATCCAGTTGTGCGGCAATCGGTGGGCACCGCCTCCTGCAGCGGCCTGTGAATAGTCATCTGCTGCGCCCAGATTGGGATCTCTTCACTTTACCAAATTTGATGACACTGTTGGAGATATTGACGGACATTTGCAGGTGTTTGAAATGTCTTGTAGCCTCCATGACTTGCCCAAACAGGAGTGGGTAAAGTATTTAGTTCCCACGCTACAAGGTCGTGCAGTGGAAGCTTATCGCGGAGTGGCCTCAGAGGACTGTTCGGACTACGTGGTAAAATGGGCCCTCCTTAAGCGCTATGTTATTACCTCGGAGACCTAGTGGCAGAAGTTTCGGGACTTGGCTAAAAGCACCCATATCAGCCATGAGGAATTTGCCAACCAGTTGCGGCAGTTGGAAATAAGATGGATTAATGGATCTGACGCAAAGTCCTGGGAAAAATTAGTGGAATTAATTTGCAGATAGCAATTTCACCGCCGGTGCGCACCGGAGGTGAAGGAGTGGGTACTGGACCGTAGCCCAGCAACCCTGGAAAAAGCGGCCCAGTTGGCGGATCAGTATGTGGCACTGAGGCCACACTGGCAGAAGAGCAAGGTTAACAGTCAACCGCAAAAGGACTGTACAAACAGGAAGACACCCCTCTTCTACTCACCCCCCCAAAGGCAAGTACCTAACCCTTCGGGTACCACTCACCAGCCACCTCCCCGCCCTGTATAAAAAAAAAAAAACGCACAGCGCTGGGAGTGGCATTCACTCTACAAATAAATATAATATTTATTTAATAAATTTATAATTTTATTTTATATAATAAATATATTTGCAAATAAATGATATATTTAATATATAATATTGCACAATATATATAATATAAAACAACGATCAATATATTGAATCAATTAATCCCATGATCAGTGATCTATTCTGTTCATAAAACATAAACAATATAGCTTCTTTCAACAAACAGTCTCTGACTCCTAATAATGATAGATAAATAGACAAATATAGTAATTGTAGGTGTATAAAAAAAGATGCATGAAACATCCAACACTAAGGGGCATATTCAATTCCAATTTGCGGGATCGCGCCGGAACGGCCACGAACCTAATCCGCGGTACCGCAATAACGTGGATTTTCGTTCGCAGCCGTTAGGGCTGCGTACGAAAATCTGCGTTATTGCGATACCGTATTACCGGCAGTAGTGCGCATTTTCCGCTGTGACGCGCGTTACCGCGGTTCGGAATTGAATATGCCCCTATGTATGAGAAGTGTGTATATATAAACAAATTACCGTTCTCAATTCGTCAGCCTCAATAGAAAGTGTCTCACGTGAAGCTTTTTTAATCCAACTCTTAGGTCGGCTTGTAATTGATCCACTAACTCACCGCTAATGTAAGCGGTAGTGAAAAACATCCACTTAGTGACACATATCACTTTTCTTTCTTTAGTATATGGCTAAATAAAAATAGGTCTCCCATACGTCGTTTGTTCGGTTTAAGATCTCTCACCAATGGGATGAATATATGTGCACATATAACAAAAATAAAACATATTGTTTATACTGTAATGAGCAAACTCCAATGTAGCCACACCACAGAGTCCAAGTGACGGGACCTTTCTCCACCGATATCCCACTGTATAAGATAAGCCTCTATAGCACCGCACCACAAAGTCCAAATGACAGGACTAGTCTCTAATGCTTACGGTTTCAAAGTGGATTGCCGGAATAAATGTCCATGTGATAAGGTTTTTCCACCTGGTTGTAAACACCGTACTCAAGGTTGAACACCCACTCATTCCAATGCAGCCAAATCACACGATTCTGGTAAATGGATGTTCATTCAATATCGGCACTCTCACAAATGTATAATCGTGGCCAATGATCACTTGTAAACTCTCTCAGTCTAAATGTACGTTCTTAATGCTCAATCATAACGCGTTTCATCACACAAAGTGACTTCTTCAGAAGATAATTCAAATAGTCCCCTCCCCGCCCTATACCTGGAAATTATCAGAGACCACCGGAGCCCAGGATGGGGAGGAACTACAGCTACAGCTGCGGGAAAAATGGTCATTTAAGGATGGACTTTCCCACAGCCCAAGCACCCTAGACTGGTGCTCCTAATCCAAGTCCTGGGGCCCGGCTGACTTGCTTAACTGGAGAAGGTGAGCCATTAGAGACTGTTTCCACCCCTGCCAGCCCAATGGAGTGTGGCGTGTCTGAATGTGACTCTGCGGAGAGAGTCATCTGTGTGTCCAAAAGACCCCCAAAAACATGTTGTGGAACCAGCAGCCGGTCCAATTGGGACCCCTGCAGGGTGAAGGACTGAGAGACTTAGAGGCCTCAATTACTGTTGTGAGTCCCCACCTTATTGATCCTGCTACAGAATTGCAGGATCGCACTGCCAAAGTTACTGTGGCAGATGGACTAGAGAAGGAAGTGCCTGTAGCATGGGTGTATCTGGACAGGGGAGATGGCCAGAAGCTGCGAGATGTTGCCTGTGTCAGGATGGACCGCCTATGCAACCCTGTCTGTTGCTGCTGGGAACCGGCTGGGCTTACTTTGACACCGTTCCCTTTCATTATCACAAATGCGCCCTCTCACCGCAGTAGGAGGGGCTTACAAATGCTGCCACCACTGGACTCCTTTCCGGCTTCCAATACTGGGTTTCTTCTGGGTAAGTGACGCTGCAAGTGATTTACATGCATTGAAAAGCCAACAATATTTACACTTATCTATTAAATTCTAGAGATGCTATGATGATCTGCATCTGGTTTTCAGATACAGAGAATCTAGGAGCACCCTTCCAGCAGGTAATTAACCACACGCTGGAAGGTGGCTGGCACATTCTTCATCCCAAATGGCATGGACTTAAATTCGAACAGACCAAATAGGGTGATGAATGCCGACCGTTCCTGAGCCTCGGGAGTCAGCGGTATCTGCCAATACCCCAAATATACTTTGCGCCAGCTAACTTGTCTAACAGAGCATCAATTCGGGGCAGAGAATAGGCATCAGACAAGGTCACATCGTGCAACCGGCGGTAGTCTACGCAAAACCGTGTTGTCTTGTCCTTCTTGGGAACCAATACAATGGAGAACGCCCATATATTATGCGATGGCTGGAAAAAAATTTTTATTTAAATCTTGCAACCTTATATAAACAATCTGAACCAAGTGTGGCACCCACAGCATAAAAACATAAATATATGTTAGGGGAAATTTCCCCATAAAAGTCCAGCTTGAGTCCATAATAATCAATAAAAACAAAACATAAAACAGAAATGGTGCCTACACCATAAAACAAAAATCAAATCATAACAACATATCAAACCTATACAAACCCTTATACCAAAAAAATTTCAACGCAAGCAAAGTGGAAGTAACCAAGACATATGCAAAGCCATATTTGAAAAATTACATTTGATTCAGAAAATCTAGAAGGGGTGAAATAATAGAAAGCCTTAGACAGAGAAAGCCACCGGACTATGACCCCATTACGGAGGCCTCAGACCCCGCCAGAGTCTGACCTACTTTGCATTGGTTATCCGGCGCTTCTCCATATCCCTTAATTTCCACACCTCGTGGAGAATATCACCCACCACCACTTCAAAGGGAAGGACCTTTTGTCTGATGGAAAATGGACACCTAGCGTTTCAAGTGAAGTATCTAATAACTAAACTAACTAAAAACAAAGGGTGCCAAAATCAAAACCCGTCACCTATCTTTGAATGCACCATAGTCCCATTCAGGTAACTGAGCCCCGAAAGGAGAGGGGTGCCAAAGGACCTGGAAACTCTCCTGTAAATTGCTATGTTAAAGGGGCACTCAAGCAAGAAGTGCTCCATGGTCTCCCCGTTCCCCTGACACTGCTCCCATGGAAAACCACGATCATTGGCACTTCTATACTTCAGATTCCCTCTCACATAGAGTCTCCCATGGAAAGAGAGCCAGGCAATGTCCCAAAACTTCAGAGAAACTCTCCCGGAATTAACCAAGGAAAGACCCTTCGAACACACATCTCCTGGTCAGTCCCTTAGTGACATCTGAACCCAGAAGTGAGAGGACAGGATTCTCTTCTCCAACTCCCTCCTAGAGAAGTTCCTGACTTCCCCCGCCTCCAGATCCCAACGCCTTGTCACTTTCAAACCAGGAGACACATAGGTCAGGAGATACCCATGACGGACCAGAAAGGCCCTCGCCCTGCCACCTTCCATCCAAACATTAAGAAAGGGTTGCACCCAGACCCTAAAGCCACCTACCCATTGAGGAGGAGTCTCAAGAAAGAGACTACTGAGGTCCAACTTTAAAAAAGTTGTTAGAAAGAACAGCACTGGTTTAACCATACCCAGGCCACCATCCCTCCTTAATCTGTAAGTCACAGTTCGCTTGGTCAGGTTCAGCCTATTCCCCCAAAGTAAAAGAAAGAAAACTGCATAAACCCTAGACCGGCGGTTACCAAACTATGCGCCGCGGCATCCAGGGGTGCCGCGGCGCTGTCTCAGGGGTGCCGCGGGCCAGCCATAAAAAAATCAAACAGAAACACTTACCAATCCGGGCGGCGCCGGGACCCAGCATCCTCCTCTCTCACACAGCTGTCATATCAGTGACAGCTGCTGTGTGAGAGAGGAGGATGCTGGGTCCCGGCGCCACCCGGATTGGTAAGTGTTTCTGTTTGATTTTTTTATGGCTGGCGCGCGGCAGAGGGGGCAAAGTGAGAGAGGGACAGAGGAGCGTGACAGGAGAGGACAGAGCAGAGTGATAGCGTGACAGGAGGGGACAGAGCAGAGTGACAGCGTGACAGGAGGGGACAGAGCAGAGTGACAGCGTGACAGGAGGGGACAGAGCAGAGTGACAGCGTGACAGGAGGGGACAGAGCAGAGTGACAGCGTGACAGGAGGGGACAGAGCAGGGTGACAGCGTGACAGGAGGGGACAGAGCAGAGTAACAGGAGGGGACAGAGCAGAGTGACAGCGTGACAGGAGGGGGACAGAGGAGAGGGACAGTGTGACAGGAGGGGGACAAAGGAGAGGGACAGCGTGGCAGAGGAGCTGTGACAGAGGGCAGAGGAGGGGGGCAGAGGAGCTGGGACAGCGTGAGAGGGCAGAGGAGGGGGACAGCGTGACAGGAGGGGACAGAGCAGAGTGACAGTGTGACAGGAGGGGGCAGGACAGCTGTCATATCAGTGACAGCTGCTGCGTGAGAGAGGAGGATGCTGGGTCCCGGCGCCACCCGGATTGGTAAGTGTTTCTGTTTGATTTTTTTATGGCTGGCGCGCGGCAGAGGGGACAGAGCAGAGTGACAGGAGGGGACAGAGCAGAGTGACAGCGTGACAGGAGGGGACAGAGCAGAGTGACAGCTTGACAGAAGGGGACAGAGCAGAGTAACAGGAGGGGACAGCGTGGCAGAGGAGCTGGGACAGAGTGAAAGGGGCAGTGGAGGGGGACAGCGTGACAGGAGGGAGACAGCGTGACAGAGGGCAGAGGAGGGGGACAGTGGGCAGAGGAGGAGGACAGCGTGAGAGGGGCAGTG
Organism: Mixophyes fleayi; assembly: GCF_038048845.1. Taxonomy (NCBI): domain Eukaryota; kingdom Metazoa; phylum Chordata; class Amphibia; order Anura; family Limnodynastidae; genus Mixophyes; species Mixophyes fleayi. The sequence continues at coordinate 230,745,363 of NC_134402.1, forward strand.
GAGGGGGACATCGTGACAGGAGGGAGACAGCGTGACAGAGGGCAGAGGAGGGGGACAGTGGGCAGAGGAGCTGGGACAGCGTGACAGAGGGCAGAGGAGGGGGAACAGCATGACAGAGGGGGCAGCGTGAGAGAGGGCAGAGTGTCTGGATGCAGAGGGGGCATTTTTGCATACAACTAAATAAGCATTTCTGTCCTGACCTAAATACTTATTACATTTTTTTGACCCAACTACCTCTAAAACAGGACTGCTCAGTAATTATTTTGGAGGGGTGCCTTAAAAAAATTATGGAGACTCTAAGGGTGCCGTGAACTGCAAAAGTTTGGGAACCACTGCCCTAGACCATAAAGACTGCGGCAAAAGGTACACATAGCTAATGTACAGAAACTCCGGGATCAGGTAGATCTTCACAAGGTCTACTCTTTCCCTTGGAGAAAGCTTCCACCTCCTCCAGCTCTCCACTTTCCGAGAAGCTTCCTCCAGTTTAATCTGCCAGTTTTGCTTGGCATTATCGCCAGGACCAAATTGGATTCCTAAAAGTTGATCTTGCTACTGGCTCGGGGAAGGCTGTCCGGAAGGTCAAACTAACAACCTTCCTGCCCCATCCAGAAAACTTCAATCTTTTCCTGGTTTACTTTCGAGCCACTGGCCTCGGAGTACCTGCAGACCAGAGTTGCCACCTCTATTGCTTCAGCAGGACTCGACAAGACAACAGTGACATCGTCCGCGTAAGCCACCACCTTTAAAGGACACTCCGGACCCAATAGCACCCCTCCTATCGACCCGCCTTCAATCCATTGAATAAAAGGATCTATTGCAAACACATACAAGAGAGGGCTCAGTGGGCAACCCTGCCTTACTCCAGAGTTGACCAGAAAGGATGGACCTACCCAACCATTCACAAGAGGGAAGCTCTTGGCCTGCTTGTAAATAGTACAAAGCCAATTCACCACCCGCACTGGAAGACCATGCCTCAGAAGTAGAGCCCACAGGTACTCGTGATCCCCCCGTCAAAAGCTTTTTACTGATCCAGAGCTAAAAGATACCGTATTTCCCCATGTATAAGACGCACCTTTTTCCCCAAAAATTTGGGTCTAATAACTAGGTGCCTCTTATACAGGGGTAGTAGCACTTACTCTGTCAGATGATTCCTCTGTCCGGTAAAGTCTTCTCTCCGTCTGATCCTAATGCTGGAAACCTGATTAAGGTCCTCTTTGCGATGTCCTGAAAGGACATCCGGACACCGCAAAGAGGACCTTAATCAGGTTTCCAGCATCAGGATCAGACGGAGAGAAGACTTTACCGGACACAAGAATCATCTGACAAGGTAAGGCAGAATTGACTATAGCATTGTCTCTCCTCTGTATATGCTGCACAATTACTCTGTGAAAAAATTGAGGATAATGTTTATCCTCAATTTTTTCACATGATTTATTTAGGTGCGTCTTATACAGTAGAGCGTCATATACATGGGGAAATACGGTACTTTCCCCACTTCTCAGCCCTACACCGCTCAATGGTCTCCAGGACCCCCAGGACAGCACTGAAGGTACTTCGGCTTTTCACAGTGCAATGCTATGAGGGGGAAAGCATTTGACCGGAGATCTGCATCAGTCTTGTCGAAGTCGTATAATTGGATGAACGAAAGTATATTGGTTATTATTGCTTTATTGGTCGATTGCACTCATGCTACACGTGGCAAGGTAAATACGCACGTACACACTCGCATTACAACATTTAGTTATTTATATAATTCATATTGGTTCCGTTACACTGTAATTTATGAGTAGATAGTATTTGGTTTATTATTAGTTTATATAATATGATTATATGTACACTTCAGTGATATTTAAGGTTCAGGTTATAGGAAAGGTGTCATGTCTAGTATCATATTAAACCCCTATTCATCAGCAGCTGTCCGGTGCATTCGGCGAAGAGATCGCACATTGCATACTTTAGTTATTGATGTTAAGGAATAAACCTTTGTATGATGCTGGCTATGAAATTCTAATGGACTAAGTTGTAACTGGAGCATTGGCGGGAAGAAAGGAGCAGATCCCCTGGAGAGATTACCCCCACCTTTGGATTCCTTAGATTGAACCAGCCTATGACCTGTTTACCCTGGACCCATCTGATGTCTGGACCTATAGAAGCAAGCCACGTCATCTCTATTGTTCACTCTGTAACACTGATGTATATATAATCATAGCTGCACCCCCACTAGCCTCAGTCTACTCTGATCACAGTATTCAAAGGTGAATTACTGTCTACTGGTGCCCGTGGTTAGCGCATGGTATGTATGTATCTTTTGATATTGGCTGTACTGTACTATATCTTAAATATAATAATGTATTGAATTGTTAACTATTTACATCTGCTAAAATAAATCACTTTGTGCATTGGAAACACAATACAATCGCCTATGCAATGCTTATTTGGAAACGATAGAATTACTTTAATAGTCTATTAAAAAGTACCTTTGCCAAAATCTTTCTGTCAGCATTGAGAAGGGCTATGGGGCGCCAGTTCTCAATAAGTGACTGATCCTTCCCTTTGGACTGCAAAATAAGTGCGGAAACCCTCATGGAGGGAGGCAATAAGCCTCTCTCCAGGCTCTCATTAAAAACCTCCACGAGGCGTGGAGCCACAAAGTTTTGAACTCGGAGGTTAAGCCATCCAGGCCTGGAGATTTCTTTTTAGACAACTCATCTATGGCCATTCTGACTTCATCCACCGTTATCTCGCTGCCCAAAGACTCAAGCGAACTGCTGAGATCCTCAAGACCGGGTATCTCCCTCAGGAAACGGTCCATCTTCTCTCTGTCTAGTGATTTCTCAGACAAGAGATCAGGGTAGAAAGACTGCACAACACCAAGGATGCCCTCCTTATCCTCCCTAAGTACACCCTCCCCATCGTACAGGCCTCTCACCTCTTTCATATCTATTGATTTCCTGTAGGTCAGGTAAGGGTCGGGCGAGTGGTACTTCCCGTAATCCCTCTCCAGAACCAAGGAAGCAAACCGGTCATATTGCACCTCTCTCATCTGAGCCTTCACTCTGGAGATTTCCCCCCCATCTCCCTGTTCAGAGATCAGGAATCCAAGTTTCCTTCTCAATGCTGAATAGGTATTTTCTCTTAGCAAGTTGTTTCTAGCTACCAGGTCATGGGAGAAACCCCGGGTCCTCTTTTTAAATATCTCCCACCACTCTGACCTACTCCAACCTGTCTCCAAAAGCGTCTCTTGGGATTGAAACAAGTCCCTAAAGGACTGTCTTATCATCTCTTCCTCTAGAAGCTTAGAGTTCAGGCGCCAAAAGCCCCTACCTCTCTGAAGAGTCCCTGAAGCATTCAAGGATAGACTAAGGTAAACGTGATCAGAGAACTCTACCAGCTTTAACTCTGGAGCCAAAGTTTTCGAGCTCTACTTAACGAAAAACCTATCTATCCTATACCTCCAGCTGCCTCTATAATAAGTGAAACCCGTGAGGCCTGGGAAATGGCAAACATGCACATCCACCAGACCCGCCTGCCTCGTTATACTAACTAGAAAAATGGAATCATAGCCCCGAGAAGCCCTTGAACCTTCCCTGTCTTTGCTCCTAATAATAGTATTGAAGTCACCACAAAAGACTATCTGCCGGACCGAAAAAAAGTTATGGCTTTATCTCCCTGAAAAGACACTTTCTTTCCCATTTGGTTTGTGGACCATAGATGTTGATCAATCTCAGGTCGTGTCCTCTCAGGTTGACATCCAAAATCATACATCTACCTACTTGGAGTTCTATAACTCGTTGGACAGTTATATCGGTAAAAAAGGACCGCCAGCCCACCATATGGCTCGGCTGCAAGAGACCAGTATGAAGGCCTACGCCTCCACTCTCTCTTAGCTTTATGTAGGTCAACAAGCCGGCCTATTCTGGTCTCTTGCAAAAATAAAAAAATCAGCCCCAACCGTGCTGAAAAAAATCAAAGGCCATGTAACGAGCTCGTTCGGACAGAATGGATGCCACATTAATGGTGGCAAATCTTATGGGCTGGGAATCCATCCTTCAGAGTTATACAAGTAGGACCCAGATTACTTCTTGTTTGCATGTTGTTAGGAACTCCCAAGCCAGTACAGTGAAACTCGGGAACTACTCAGAAGGCCAGGTGTTCGCTGGAGCCCCTAGTGGTGGGGACAGACTGGGCTGCGGGCCGACCGAGTGTCGAGTGACGTATACTGACTTAATGGAGTTCCCAGAAGTGGAGTGATTGGCAGGCTGTAGTTAAGTAGTATCCTAGGTCAAAGGGTCACAGGCACAGATGCAATATCCAAAGACAAGCGAAGGGTCAAACACACAGGCAGAGAAGCAAAATCCGAAGTCCAGGCGAAAGGTCGAGGTCAGAAGAGAAGGGTCACAGGTCCAAGAACAAGCAGGGGTCAAAACACGGGTAGTCAAATCCAAGGTAGCAGGAACCAAAACAGATAGCACAAGCAGGCAGCAGGACTGAGGACAGAACGCTATAACCGGCAGTGAGGCTGCAGACCTCACTGCCTTAAATACCAGTAGTGGCCAATCAGAACCTAGCTCTGAAATCACATGGGCAGGCTCAATCCTGCCACATTAATCAGCCCACAGGCTTGTGGGCGCTTCTGCGCATGCGCCCGGCTGTTCCCAGCTGCCGGGACGCAGCGCCCCTGTAATTAGCGTCCGACTGTTGCCCTGGCAGCGGTCGGTAAAGGCAGGAAGTGACGTCCCGGTTGCCATAGCAACGACCGGGACGTCTACAGGAACTAGGTGAGAGTCGCGGCGGTGCCCGCGGCCGCCACAACTGCTAACGCATGTTTGGCGGAGTCCTCTTCTGATGAACCCCATCTCTTTACACTTACACCCAAAGGGACATTCTCACTGTCAGAGAGGGAAATTTCTACATCCTCCTCTCCAGCAGACTCAAAAACATAAGACATCTTACTCCTTGTTATTTTACATATTACTGACTCTGAATTAGATGCTTTTGCCACATCTACAGAAGATATTGCCTTGTTTATCCCTAAATTACCTAAGGGGATAGGATCAGAAGGACCTGGATCTACAGGGACAGAAAAGGGGTTGGCTAATGGGGAAGGAGTTAGGGCTGGGAATTCAATTTTATCAGGGGGAGAGGTAGTAATTGGGGCCACCAAAGAAGAAGGAAATACCTGAGAAGGGGGCGGCGGGGGGGGGGGGGGGGGAAGAAGTCTGAGGAGCTAACTCTTCCACACTTAGCGGATTAACCTTAAAACTTGCAGACGGTTTCGATAAATCTTTACCCACCTGAGAATCCACTTTTTTATTTTTACTTTTGTCCTTTGGTTTTTTGTATATCATACTTGGTTCACATTGGGTTGTTAACTTGAGCTTACTTTTCCTTCTCATTACCTTAGGTCTAAGTACCAAACTCCCATGCACCTGCTTAACCACATCCCCTTCCACTTCCTCATCGCTTGAAAGAACAAGAAATGTATTTTCCACAATCAATTCCCCTTTTTCTAAGCTCCCTCCACCCCCTTTCTTACCCTTCTTCTTTGGGACTAAAAATGGCTCCTCTACTGCTTTCTCCACCACAGTCACTGACTGTACTCTCCTCGGTGCAGGAACAGGTTTCATCTGAGCAGAATCAGGTGCTAGTTGAACAAAATAAGTTTTTGTCTCTGCCTCTACTAATTCTGCAACCCGAGCCAGTTCACTATCCGGAATTTCACCCTCATTGTGGAAAGCCTGGGGACAACGGCTAAAGGGGTGCCCTATTACACTACAGAGATTACATCTACTGATCTTACATTGCCGCGTCTCATGCCCCAGGCCTCCACAATGCCCACACTTAGTCACCGGACAGTTCACGCTGAGGTCACAAAAGTCACCGCAGCGATGGCACATCCTCGGCTGCCCAGGGTAAAAGCATTGGATGCGATCTCGGCCTATAAAATCCGAGGATGGAATATGCCCTGGGCCAGCCTCTGTGCATTGCAGATGGACTACAGCTGACCACCCGCCACCCCAGACATGACAGCTGGGATCTTGGACTTTTTCTAATGGGGTTACTATGTCCGCATATCTTTTGAGCCAGAACGCTAGATCTGCTACTGGGATAGATTTGTTCCAGACAAGAATTGTAATCTTTACTTTTTCCTGCCGAGTTATGGGAACAGCCCTGTAGCTTGACCACAGGTTGGTATTTTTAAGATTTGCCCACTTAGACCAAAACATCTGAAGCCCCCAGTAAGACATAAAACTCACGTCATATTCCGGGGAGCTTATGGAATGAATACACGCAAAGAGATCAGATGCATTGAAGCCAAAATAGGAAAACAACAAGCTTATAAAGTCTGTACAGTTTGGAAAAGACTCTTTCCCTATGTACTTTAATTGCACAACATTTCTCCGTTTAAAAGGCTGCCCTGTTGTCTGCAGATGGGGCTGTGGCTGAGGGTGGAAATGAGACATATTAGCCCTCTCTCTCTAGTTGCCAGAGACAGCCCTTGCATAGTAAATTTTACCAGCTACAGGGACAACTGCTGCTGTATCCCCCACTATTACAGTGGATGTAGTGGGAACCTGATTTTCATTTAGAGAAACAACACTAGAACAAATGTTATCCTGCCCCACACTATTGCCTGTCATATGCTTTGAACTATTAACCCCTAAAGAAGCAGAGGCCTGAACCACACATGAATCAATAGCTTTACAAATTGAAAGAGAGCTTTGCCTTGCAGCACCTCCCATACTCACTGAGCTACCAGGACTTTCTGACAGTGAGAGCATATTTGGCATTACACTGTCAGCCTCTATTACTTTAAAGGCAGCCTTGGTACCCTCCGCTATTTTTAATGGACCAAACACTGTTTCAATTACCTTAGCCTGTATTGGGGATAAAGCATTTTTGTCAAAATTAGGTTTAACATTAAAAGCAGCAATTACAGAAGCAAGAAAAACCGGCAGATCATTATTTAACATAGAGTCACAGTCAACAGTTGCTAAGTTACCAGCGCACCGATTCACACTGCCATCAGCTTTAGTCTCCTGCACTGGAGTATGCAGCTGAGCCCGCTCGCTCTCTCTCTCCAAAACAACCAGAAGTGCCGCACCTGCTGATGACTCAGCTTCCGCCTCCAGGACACCACTCACCACGGCAATCGAGGACGGAGAAGAGGACGCCGGCCCAGCCGCACTGACTGCTGCTGAGTCCGCGAACCCCTCCACCTCTGCATCGGCAGTTTGTGATCCCATCACCAGCGGTTCCCCCTCCAGGGCTCTAATGGTGTTATACAATGGGTTAACTGGCACGCTATCATCCGACTGAACAGGCTTATTTGCGGGTAACTGCCCAGAGTTCTCAGAGAGCTGAAAAATGTTCTTTTTACTCTACTGATCATGCTGATCCCTTAGAAAGTTCATTCTGCAGATCTTTTCTGACAATTCAGTTTCCATAACCACTATTTGCGGTTGTATACTGCCCCGACCGAAATGTAAGCACAATTCGTATTTTTCCTTTTCACGCCAATCTGTCTGCGCAGCTTGACAACCTCTGACTCTAGTTGACGAATCAGCTCTGGCAACAACACTTTCTCAGCTTCACTTTGTCCAGAATCTGGCAATTCGATTTTTGCAGTAAACCCTTCAGGGTGAGTAGCCAATTTTTTGTTAACATCTGCAATGTCTGACACTCCTGCTACGGGGGAATTGCCTCAGGAGCCTGGGGAATTTCAATAACTGACATAGTACATGATGCAGAGGGAGTGCAGTGGGGATACCCTTCATTACACACAGGCAGACTGGTTAACCCCTCACCAGCCATATCACTGTCAAACACTGTAGACTGAGTTTTACTAACAAGCTGCTTTTCACTGTCCATTGTTCCTTCCACTTTGCTCAAATGCAACACAGATGATAAAGGGGGACACACAGCCAGATCAGCGTCTCTCATGCTCTTTACAGCCCCTAATTTTCCATTAGCACGATCTTTACCTTCCAAATTCAAATTGAAACAATTCCCCTGCTTTACTTCCATTGAAATCCCAGCATGATCTTATTTTGCTGCATTCAAACTGTGCTTAGCCTGTAAAGCCAAGCTTGCTTTACTTGATTTTGTAGCAGATTTAGTAACTACTTCTCCTCTCAAATCTTTATCCGGAGGTACCTTATCTTCCACAGACTGAGTATCAGATCTTTCCTGCCTTCTCCCAGCTAAAAATCCAGGATGATCTTGCTTTGCTGGGCTTGGGCCTGGACAAGGTCTCAACGCCTGGGGAGTTTCCTTCCCTTCTCCTCCAGGATCATCCATCTCTCCTGGGCTTATCCCAGGCATTGCTCTGGTAATAGCACAGCTCAGAAAAACTCCTCCTCACTACAAGGCAGCTGAATCCAGAATGAGGCTGGAAATATTTTTATTACTTAAATCTTACAACCTTACATAGACAATCTAAACCAAGTGCGGCACCCAAAGCATAAGATATAAATATATATTAGGGGAAAATGCCCCTTAAAAGTCCAGCTTTAGTCCATAATAAATAATTAATAAAAACATAACATAAAACAGAGAGGGTGCCTACACCAAAAAAACAACAGAAATCAAATCGTAACATCATATCAAAACTATACAAACCCTTATACCAAAAAATGTCCAATACAAGCAAAGAAGAAGTAACTAAGGCATATGCAAAGTCATATTGAAAAATTACATTTGATTCAGAAAATCTAGGGGGGGTGAAAAGACAGCAAGCCTTAGACAAGAAAGCCACCGGACTGTGGCCCCATTACGGAAGCCTCAGACCCTGCCAAAGTCTGACTCAGTTTGCATTGTTCATCCGGCGCTTCTCCATATGCCTTAACTTCCAAACCTCGTGGAGAATGTCGCCCACCACCACTTCACAGGGAAGTACTTTTTGTCTAATGGAAACCGGACACCTAGCGTTTTAAGTGAAGTATCTAGTAACTAAACTAACTAAAGAAAAAGGGTGCCAAAATCAAAATCCCTATCCTTGAATGCACCATAGACCCATTGAGGGTAACTGAGCCCCGAAAGGCAAGGGTTACCCAAGGACCTGGAAACCCTCCTGTAAATTGCTATGTTAAAGGGGCACTCAAGCAAGAAGTGGTCCATGGTCTCCTCCTTCCCGACACTCCTCCTGTGGACAACCACGATCATCGGCACTTCTATACTTCAGGTTCCCTCTCACATAGAGTCTCTCATGGAAAGAGAGCCAGGCAGTGTCCCAAAACTTCAGAGGAACTCTCCCGGAATTAACCAAGGAAAGACCCACCGAACACACATCACCTGTGCAGTCCCTTAGTGACAGCGGAGCCCAGAAATGAGAGTGCAGGACTCTCCTCTCCAACTCCCTTCTAGAGAAGTTCCTAACTTACCCCGCCCTCCAGGCCCCAACGCCTTGTCACTTTCAATCCCAGAGATGCATAGGTTGGGAGAAACCCATGACGGACCCGGAAGGTCCTCACCCTGCCACCTTCCATCCAAACATTAAGGAAGGGATGCACCCAGACCCTAAAGCCACCTACCCATTGAGGAGTAGTCTCAAGAAAGAGACTGAGGGGCAACTTTAAAAAAGTTGTTAGAAAGAACAGCACTGGGTTAACCACCTAGTTCGCTTGAACAGGTTCAGCCTATTCCCCCAAAAGTAAAAAGGAAGAAAACTGCATAAACCCTAGACCAGGGCAACTGTTCTAAATGACAGCCGGAGAAGAGCTGAAATGCTGCGCAAGCGCAGCAGTTCAGCTCTTCTCCGGCTGTCATTCCTTCCCCGACACTGAACTGCTGCGCAAGCACAACAGTTCAGCACTTCTCCGGCTGTCATTTATTAAAAATGACAGCCGGAGAAGAGCTGAACTGCTGCGCTTGTGCAGCATTTCAGCTCTTCTCCGGCTGTCATTTAGAACAGTTGCCCTGGTCTAGGGTTTATGCAGTTTTCTTCCTTTTTACTTTTGGGGGAATAGGCTGAACCTGTTCAGCAGTTCAGTGTCAGCTACGCACCTTTGCGGACCGTTTTACGCCTGGAAGAGGTAAGTAGAAAATTATATAATTTTTTATTCATTTATTAGTGTCCTAAAAAAAAATTTGATGCAATTCTGAGGCCATAAGAGTCATTGGGGGCATTACTGTGACATAAAAGATATTGGGGACATTACTGTGGCATAAAAGATATTGGGGACATTACTGTGGCATAAAATGTGTTTCTGGGGGCAACTGTGGCATACTATGTTTCTGTGGGCAACTGTGGCATACTATGTGTTTCTGGGGGCAACTGTGGCATACTATGTTTCTGGGGGCAACTGTGAAATACTATGTGTTTCTGGGGCAACTGTGAAATACTATGAGTTTCTGTGGGCAACTGTGACATATTATGTATTTCTGGGGGCAACTGTGGCAAAGTATGAATTGGGGGCACAACTTTGTGGCATAAGATGAATTAGGGGCACAATTATGAGGTATGATGTGAACTGGGGCACTACTGTGCAGCATAACATTTTTTTTTGCTGGTCCCTTACTGTTAATATATTAGCCTCATAAAATGAGAAAATTATATATATATATAGCCGCCGAGAGGGGAGGGGGCGGCTACAAATTGCTTGGGCCTGCTTGGTGGCCCAAGTCCCCTCTGGAGACCTAATTTTTTAACAAAAATAAATATTTTAAAAGTACTTTTTTAATTTTTTTTTTGAGTGCAGGGGGATCGGTAGTGGCTAAATCCCCTACAGCTCAGGTACCTTCAGACGCCAGGTCATGTGACTGCAGTGATCACATGGTACTCGGCGGACTGCTGGATATCTTCCCATGCTGTGCAGTGGAGAATAAGGTAAGAAGAAGGTGTGCTGGAGAGGGGGCATTTGTGATGAAAGGTGATGGAGAGGGGCATGTGTCACTAAAGGTGCTGGGCAGAGGTAGGGCAAGTGTGATTAAAACATGTGGGCATAGGGAGGCACGTGTGATTAAAGCATGTGGGCAGAGGGGACATATGTGAGCAAAGCTGCTGAGCAAGGGGGCATGTGTGAGTAATGCATTTTTCTGTAAGAGGGTGGCCTGGTGCTTTTCACCTGCTAGACATGCCCCCAATGATGTACTGCCACACCCCCAATTGTACGACCACTTGCATGGTAAAAAAAAGTTTTTTAACTACAAGGGAGGACCCATGGAGTTGCTGTACTGGGGCCATGAATTTCTCTAGGCAGCTCTGTATGTATGTGTATGTATATATATATATATATATATATATATATATATATATATATATATATATATATATATATATATATAAAATATATATACACACACATACATATACACATACACACCTGGGCTTGACTAGATTTTAGCCGGCACTCCGATAGAAAAAGGCTGCCAACCCCTGCCCTAGACCATAAAGACTGTGGCAAAAGGCACACATAGCTAATGTACAGAAACTCCGGGATCAGGTAGGTCTTCACAAGGTTTACTCTTTCCCTTAGAGAAAGCTTCCATCTCCTCTAGCTCTCCACTTTCCGAGAAGTTTCCTCCAGTTTTATCTCCCAGTTTTGTTTGACATAATCACCAGGTCCGAATTGAATTCCTAAAATTTTGATCTTACTACTGGCCCGGGGAAGGCTGTCCAGAAGGTCGAACTGACCACCTTCCTCCCCCATCCAGAAAACTTCAATCTTTTCCTGGTTAACTTTCGAGCCACTGGCCTCGGAGTACCTGCAGACCACAGTTGCTACCTCCATTGCTTCTGCAGGACTCGACAAGACGACAGTGACATTGTCTGTGTAGGCCACCACCTTCAAAGCCCACTCCGGACCTAACAGCACCCCACTGGAAGACCATACCTTAGAAGTAGAGCCCACAGGTATTCGTGATCCACCCTGTCAAAGGCCTTCGACTGATCCAGAGCTAAAAGATACTTTCTCCACTTCTCAGCCCGACACTGCTCAATGGCCTCCCGGACCCCCAGGACAGCACTGAAGGTACTTCGGCCTTTCACAGTGCAATGCTGTGAGCGGAAAAGCATTTGACCGGAGATCCGCATCAGTCTATTAAAAAGTACCTTTGCCAAAATCTCTGTCGGTATTGAGAAGGGCTATGGGACGCCAGTTCTCAATACGCGACTGATCCTTCCCTTTGGACAGCAAAATATGGAGGGAGGGAATAAACCGCTCTCCAGGCTCTCATTAAAAACCTCCACGAGGCGTGGAGCCAAAATGTCCACAAAGATCTTAAAGAACTCAGAGGTTAAGCCATCCGTGCCTGGAGATTTATTTTTAGACAACTCGTCTATGGCCATTCTGACTTCATCCACCGTTATCTCGCTGCCCAAAGACTCAAGCGAACTGCTGAGATCCTCAAGACCGGGTATCTCCCTCAGGAAACGGTCCATCTTCTCTCTGTCTAGTGATTTCTCAGACAAGAGATCAGGGTAGAAAGACTGCACAACACCAAGGATGCCCTCCCTGTTTTCTCTGAGGACACCCCCAGCATCGTACAGGCCCCTCACCTCTTTCATATCTACTGTTTTCCTGCAGTTAAGGTAAAGGTCGGGCGAGTGGTACTTCCCGTAATCCCTCTCCAGAACCAAGCAAGCAAACCGGTCATATTGCACCTCTCTCATCTGAGCCTTCACTCGAGAGTTTTCCCCACCATCTCCTTTTTCAGAGATCAGGAATCCAAGTTTCCTTCTTAATGCTGAATAGGTATTTTCTCTTAGCAAGTTGTTTCTAGCTACCAGGTAACGGAAGAAACCCCGGGTCCTCTTTTTAAATATCTCCCACCACTCTGACCTACTCCAACCTGCCTCCAAAAGCATCTCTTGGGATTCAAAGAAGTCTCTAAAGGACTGTCTTATCTCCTCTTCCTCTAGGAGCTTAGAGTTCAGGCACCAAAGGCCCCTACCTTTCTGAAGAGTCTCTGAGGCATTCAAGGATACACGGAGGTAAATGTGGTCAGAGAACTCTACTGGCTGTAGCTCAGGAGCCAAAGTTTTCGAGCTCTCCTTAACAAAAAACCTATCTATTCTAGACCTCCAGCTGACTATAATAGGTGAAACCTGTGAGGTCTGGAAAATGGCGAACATGCACATCCACCAGACCCGCCTGTCTTACCATACTAACTAGAAAAATGGAGTCATAGCCCAGAGAAGCCCTTGAACCTTCCCTGTCTTTGGTCCTAATAATGGTGTTAAAATCACCACCAAAGACTATTTGCCGGGCTGAAAAAAGTTATGGCTTTATCTCCCTGAAATGACACTTCCTTTCCCATTTGGTTTGTGGACCATAGATGTTGATCAATATCAGGTTGACATCCAAAACCATACATCTACCCACTTGGAGCTCTAACTCTTTGGACAGTTATCATGTCGGTAAAAAGGACCGCCACCCCACCGTATGGCTCGGCCGCAAGAGACCAGTATGAAGGCCCACGCCTCCACTCTCTCTTGACTTTATGTAGGTCAGCTAACCGATCTATTCTGGTCTCTTGCAAAAATAAAAAATCAGCCTCAACCTGAAAAAATTAAAGGAAATGTGACGAGCACGTTCAGACAGAATGGATGCCACATTAATGGTGGTAAATCTTATGGGCTGGGAATCCATCCTTCAGAGTTATAAAAGTAGGACCCTGATTACGTCTTCTTCACTTGCCTGGTGGAGTCCTCATCAGATGAACCCCACCTTTTTACACTGACACCAACTGGGATGGACTCTTCATCCGAAAGGAGAACTTCCTCACCAACAAGGTTAGCCTCCTCTGATGCTGGGGCAGATTCTACCTTCCCCTTGGAAGAAAGGTTAATACTTTTACCCAAATCTAAACCAGATGAATCTATAACTTTCTTACCCCCAGGGGGAGAACTTAAATCACCAACTGATGTACAAAATGGGACCTGACCTGAAGAAACAAGAGGCGATAGGACTGGAGTACCAGAGGTTGGATCCGGTACTGACGGGGGAGGGATTAGAGGCGGGTCAAGAGTGGAAACCAATGCATCCAAAGAGGTAGTAAGACTTCGGTAAGAGGGAACCGAGGGGGAAGGAAGACTCGAAGATAGAAGAGGGGAAGAGGTTACAGGGAGGGGCGGGGACAACTCTTCTATATATAAGGAGCTAGAAGCAGAATCTAGCGGGACTTTAAGAAGGTCTTTCCCTGAAATTACCTCCGATGAATCCTTACCCTTCTTAACCTTAGGCTTCTTGTATGTTATTTGTGGCTCACAGGAAACTAACGTTTTTGATCTTTTTCTGCTCCTCTCACTCCTAGGCCTATAGACCAAGTTGCCCACATCATCCCTTACAACATCCCCCGCCATCTTCTCATTGCTTGAAAATCCCAAGAAGCGATTAACCAACAGTAGCTCATCGTTTTTCTCTTTCCTTGTGCCACCCTTCTTATGCTTTCTCTTCTGAAATTCAAAATTTTCCTCACTTGCCTGACCTAATGGAATAGTTGCTGTGAGGTCTGGTTAAGCCAATTCCAAGGCAAGACCAGATACTGAGGGAAAAGGGGGGGCGGCTATTGGTACACTTTTCTCTGCTTCCATCTGATCTGCCAACTGAACAAGTTTCCTATCCGATATTTCAGGACTGTTGTGAAAGGCCTGGAGGCACCGACTGAATGGATGGCCCTCCAATCCACACAGTTTACACCGTATGATCGTACAGGACTTGGCCTCGTGTCCCAGCCCCCCGCAGCGCCCACACTTTATGGTGGGGCAGTTCATGCTGAGGTTACGGAAATCATCGCAGCGATGGCACATCTTCGGCTGGCTGGGGTAAAAGCATTGAATGCGATCACGACCTATAAATGCCGCAGATGGAATGTGCCTTGGGCCAGCCTCCGTGCATCGCAGATGGACCACGGCTTACCACCCCCCACCCCAGACATGGCAGCTGAGGTCTGGAACCTTCTCTAAAGGAGATATTATATCTGCATAACGATGCAGCCAATATGTCAGATCTGCCACTGAAATAGACTCCTTGCGAACCAATATTGTGATCTTAGCCCTCTCTTGCCGGGTTACTGGGATGGATTTAAAGTTTAATCATGTCACCCTTTAGCCCGGCCCATTTTGTCCAGAAGCTCTGAAGCCCCTGATATGACATAAAACTTATATCATACTCTGGGGTATTTACAGGGTGGATACATGCGAATAAGTCTATTGCTTGCGAGAATAGCAGACTTAAGAAATCTGTGCGACTTGGGGGGGATTCTTTACCAATGTACTTCATTTGCAATACATTCCTACGCTTTAAGGGTTGCCTAGTTACTGACGGTTGAGGCTGAGCTAAAACTTGTGGTGTGCTTACTTTATTATTTTTGCCCCCAGATACTACTTTTGCATAAAATATGCTACCTGACACAGGAGCCATTACCGCTGCACCACTTACCCCTGCTGTAGATGTTATGGGGACCTGTTCTGAACACTGGGCAGCAGGCTTAAGAAGAGTACTATTCTGTCCCACCTCTCCACTGACTGATTTTGAACTGCCAGCCCCCATTTCGCTGGGAAAACATCCCTGGCATTGTAACTGCTGCAGCTTCTATAGCTTTTAACGCTTCTCTAGTGCCCTCTGCTACTTTTAGAGGGCCATATATTGATTCAACCGCTGTAATTTGTACTGATGATAAAGTACTTCTATCCAGACCTGGGGGTAAATGTATTAACCTCCGGATTCTTGAAATCCCGCGAGTTCGGCGTCTTCAGCGCTTAAATTTAAAGCGGCGCTGCCTTGCAAAGAGAAGTTTCCCTTTACAAGGCAGCGCCGCTTTAAATTTAAGCGCTGAAGACGCCGAACTCGCGGGAGTTCAAGAATCCGGAGGTTAATAAATTTACCCCCTGGTGTGTTTGTGGGAGTAATATCCACAGGTATAGGAGCAGGGACATGCACATTACTCTGCAACATGGGGTTAACTTTTACAGCTGCAGAGTTACTAATGACATTCTCTACTCTATCCCCAGAGACAGACAGTTTATCAGATATACACTCCTCCCTAACCATGAGAACAGCATTAGACACTAACATACTCACAGGCACATTTGTAGGCACAGAATCTGAAACAAGTACATCACCTTGCAACATGGGGTTAATTTTCATGACCATGGGGTTAATAGTGCTGCTCCCCAAACTACCGCCCGCTTTATTATGCCCCCCAGAGACAGACTGCTGATCGGGCTTGGTCCTACCACTGACCAGGTCAACAGCATTAGGTACAGAATCTGAAATAACAACATTACATTGCAACACAGGGTTACCTCTGCTGACCTCAGCCATTGCCCCACACCCAGGAGTAGGCTGAACAGAGCCGCTCTCCCCACTGACCGAGACACCCGGAAGTGCTGTGACCGCGACTTCCGCCCTCAGGGTATCACACAACGCCGGCTGCATATCCGCAATCGAGGCTGGGGAAGAGGACGCCGGCCCACTACATTATCTGGGTTGACTCATTAATTCAGCATCAGCCAAATAAATATCAGACACTGCAACATTTGCATTGCTGCCAGGCTGCATATCACAGTCCACTAACTCTTTCCCTTCCAAAGGCAGACCAGACAACGGAGGTAAGCATACAGTCTTTACAGAGGCATCAAATGTCATGCTCGTACCTGGCTTATTGGTAGTCAGATCCTCTCTCTCCACTAACAGACCATGACTGCATCCCTGCTTCACTTCTTCTGATGGCCCAGCTAGATCCTTCTCTGCTGGGCTTAGGCCAGGCTTGATTTCTGAAGCCTGGGGAACTTCCTTTGTGTCTCTGGCAGATTTTTTAGCCAAATCAGCACTCCATTCCTTGTAGGGAGGGACCCCGTCATTTACAGGCTGAACACCAACACATTCCGGCTTCTCCCCAGCTGAAGGCCCAGCATGGTCTTGTTTTGCTGGGCTTGGGCCTGGACTATGCCATGAAGCCTGGGGAGTCTCCTCCATACCTCCCGCAGGATCCTCCATCTCTCCTGGGCTTATCCCAGGCATCACTCTGGTAATAGCACAGCTCAAAAAACACCTCCTCACTCCAAGGCAGCTGAATCCAGAATGAGGCTGGATCAACCCTATCTCAAGCATTTCCTGTACCTCCTTGTATATACTTTTCCTGGCCTCTGGTGAGACCCGATAAGCGGGTTGCCTAATTGGCCTATGCTCCCCAGTGTCCACATGGTGCATCACCAAGGAAGTCCAACCGGCCTTCCTACTGAACATAAGTGATATCACTCAAGCCTGGAGCTTGTTCTGGTGCGTGGGCATCAGAACAAGGACCTTCTGCCCTACTTCAAACACTCTGGCACACGCAGCCTGATCATACCAAGTCTTCTGTTTCGCCTGCGCTTCCGCTAGGTTAGCCTGCGCTAGCCCCATGAGATTCTCTAACTGATCTCTGAGCTTCAACACATACTCCACCACAGAGACATCCTGGGTGTAGTAGTTCAAAGGGGGAGAAACCAGTAGATTCCTGCGGCACCTCCCGATAAGCAAACAGGAGGTGCGGCAGGTAGCACTCCCAGTCTGTAATGGAATAAATTATTGTACAAATATAAGTTGGATAAAATAATATTAAATAAATATATATATATATATATATATATATATGTGTGTGTGTGTCAATACAACAAATACAGTGCGCTCAAACACAATTCTGTTAGATCACCTTGAACAAGGTTTAAAATATTTTAAAAAGTCCGAGTAGAATAGTCCTTCATAAGCAATATTCCCACGGATAGTATCAGCACTAGCAGTCACTCGTCTGCGCGTCTTCCCCTTCTCTAACCCGATCTCCACGGGTCAATCAATTCCTGGAATATCAAACAAATGGGGGCGCTTCCATAGTGCATTATCCAAATAATAAATCATTTATTTGGATAACGCACTATGGAAGCGCCCCCATTTGTTTGATATTCCATATATATATGTGTGTTTAAAATATATCAGGTCTATGATCTCTTTCTGTATTCTGTGCAATGGGTTCAATTCTTTTTGTATGTTATACCTTACAATGGGCCTCATTTTCCATAGGATGTACAAATTTATGCCAGATGTGGTGATATTTGAACAAAGAACTAAGGATGTGAGAGGTCACATATGTCTCTTGACCTCTTAGGCATAAAAAAGTCTGTTCAATGAGGCGATTGTAAAAAGCATGTATAACTGACTTTGTCCTTATGAGGTATATTCTTTTAAAGTATGTGAAGTGATTAGTGACGTATGTTAAAGAGGGGTGGGATTATTTGAATATAACCAGTGGTCTTACGTGGGATAAGGCTGTCTGTTTCAATCTTTGAATGCAGGCCATTGCATATGCAATATGAAAGAATAAAGATAACTTTGCTTTTTTATACACTTACTATTTTTGAATTATTTCTGCGTCTACATTATATATACCCAAACACACTGGACCAGTTCACTCATGAACTGTGTTCCTTGATCTTTTAGGATCTCACTAGGGAACCCTACTCTGCTAAATACTCCTAGCAGAGCATCCGCTACCTTTTCCGCAGTTATGGAGGACAGAGCTACAACTACTGGATACCGCTGAAAAGGTTCCCCAATTATTGGCAATTGGGGCGCCCGAGATGCTGACACACATCACATGACTTACAGTAGGCCCGGACATCATCAGCCAGAAAAAGTGTGTCAGGTGCTTCAGTGTTCGGTCTCTGCCCTGGTGTCCTGCTATAGGGATTTCATGGGCAACTAACATTAGTTGCGCACGAAAGCCCCGTGGTACCACCAGTTGAACTTGTACCATGACTGGTCTATCCCCATCTATTGTCCTAGCTTCACGGTACAACATCCCTTTACGCCAGGTCACACTACCTGCCTCCCTCACTGGAAGGCTGCCGCCAGCCTGGCGCCTCATGCCTTCCAAGGAGGGATCAGAGAGCTGCTCTGCCCTGAACTCTTCCCAGCGGCCCTCACTATCGTCTAAGTCAGGATACGCTGCACGGGGTCTATGTTGGGGTGACTAGGGTCAGTCAAAGGGAGGTCACTGTGGTCATCTATACTCACCGCTGGAGCCGACATACTGCTAGGGACAGGAGCATCACCTGGTACCCCCACAAGATCAGGTAGGCAAGAGACAACATCTTCTGCGTTGCTAAGGAACGTAGTATTTCCAGATGCCAAGGGCTGGCTGTTTCCTGAAGAAATAGCAGATGTGAGGGTAAATGTATCAAGCTGAGAGTTTTCCGGGCGGGTTTGAAAAACCAATCAGATTCTAGCTATCATTTACTTAGTACATTCTACAAAATGATAGCTAGAATCTGATTGGTTGCTATAGGCAACATCTCCACTTTTCAAACCCGCCGAAAAACTCTTAGCTTGATACATTTACCCCGTGGTCTTTTCCTGGCTGGCTGAAGCTGTGTTTGCTGGTGATGGCTGTTTTCTAGCGCTATGGTGTTTTCCTCTGGGCTGGGTTGTGCAGGTGTAGATCCTGAAGACTGTAGCTTAGCAGCTTGGCTCCGGGTAACAGAATTAAGAAATGCTGTCACAATTCCACCCCCAACATACACCTTTACAGCCTAAATTCCCCAACATACACACAGAGAGAGAGACTAGGGTCAATTTGATAGCAGCCAATTAACCTACTAGTATGTTTATGGCGTGTAGGAGGAAACCGGTGCACTCAGAGGAAACCCACTCAAAAATGGGGAGACCTTACAAACTCCACATGAATAAGGCCATGGTCGTGAATCGAACTCATGACCCCAGTGCTCTGATGCAGAAGTACTAACCACCAAGTCACCCTGCTGCCCATATTGCTAGACTATTTTAGACTGAGTGATTACTGCCCAAGGAAGAAGCTCTTCTAGCTACCGCCATTGAAACTAGTTCTATCTGAGATGGTAATAGTATCCAACAACGCCTCACTAAGGAATTCAATTCCTCTCTGCATAACTTCAGTGTTTTACAGCAGTAGTGTCTACTAATAATTGCATGCACATCTGTATGAAGAGTCTTTCCCCATATTCTGAGTGCTCTAGCCACTGAAGCCATAGCTATCCCTGATTCTATAGGTAGTTTCAGAAGAAATATGAAGTTTAAAAAAGACAAACCCTTTCCATCTTTGGATCTAAAAGTTAAAGGACCACCCTCTTCTAAAAGAATAGTGGTCCTGATTGATAAACTTGCTATTTCTGTGTCCACTTTTGGAATGTAATTCCATTTCTGTGCCTCTTCATCATCGAATGAATATATATATTCTAATATTTCCAGTTAGACTGAGACTTTCCATTTGAAACCAAGTCTTGATGACTCAAATCCTTCACACCTAGTGCACAGGAAACTATATATTTACTTTGATCATCAGGGACTTCTGAACTGCAACGGAGGTTGATGCTACATTAATCTCCATGGATATATGAATATATGTTTCTGATCAGAATCTCCACTTTATCCAAGTTAAATAGCCTGGGTTCTACTTAAATGTACCAAGATTCACTACTAGAGGGTTCATGCACATCTTCCAAATGGTCCAGTTCTGACTGTGAACCCCTGTCATCGAATGCCATATTTGTCTGGGACCTTGCTCTCTTCAACCCTTGTATAGCATATAAATTATCTTTAGTCACAAATGATTTCATCATGAAGGCTATAAGCGCTTTAGATTGCTCAGGGGATTGGTGGAATACTTCCTTGGTTGCATAAACGATGGAAGAGTAAATTAAATTAACAAAAATCCAAATATTGTGTATGTGTAAAGTACCTGTGTCAATTTTGAATTAAACAATCCTATTTTATTGCAATGCAGTTGCTACCTAAGCTAGCAGTGGTCTCCGAGCAACCATTCCTCCTTATCTAGCACCATCATCAGTACATCACCAGAAAGCAGGAAAGCTCCTACACAGAAAATAACAGATTACTACCTGTTCTCTCTACCTCAGCTAGAGACAGGAAAAGAAACAAGCTGCAATATATACTACCTGGGGCATTTCTAATGTCCAACCTCTACCGAATGCTAAAACGGAACCAACCGATTGTAATGGCAGCCACAGAGGATTGAAGAGGAAATACAATTATTTGTGGCCAATTTGGTCTAAAATAACCAAATTAAAATAACCAAATTGGCAGTAGAAATTTCTGCAAGTAAGAGTCCTATTTTTCCTGGACATTGCATTGTTTAATGATGATTGCTCTGTAATACAATCATTCAAAATATTTCTTTAAAAATTGGCTAGTTACTGATCATTTATATAAAACATATCCAAAAAATAACTAATATATAAAACGCACTGTTGTACAAAAAGTCTACTCTGTATTTATTTTATTTTATTTTTTTTTAGACAAAAAAGCTTATAGTATTGCAAGCACCATTATAGTCACGTTTGACTATCAAAAGAACTGAGCCTAAGATATTATATAGAACATGGTTTGATACCTGCTGTTATTGAGCACAATTACTAGTACACTAGTAAAAATGCATTCTGTATTATAAAATGCCAATTAAGGTGCATTTCAGAGTGCCCCAATTACAGGAGACCTTTTTTTTCTTGTGTACTTTAGTGTGGTATAAAATGCACTTGGAAGGTGCAAAAGCATCCCAAGTATAGGCTGAGACCTAGTTTACACTACACTACCTCCACGAAACTGTAAAAAAAAATCCTTTTGCAGGGCAAAACATTTTTAAGAATAACAAGAAGTAGGTAGAGGAGTACAACCTAGTATTTAGTTATCAACACCCCTGCAATCACCATCTTTTTAGATGTCTTCCCATAAAGATCAGCGCATTTGCGCTAAAGTGGACACAGTAATAATTTACTGATAATTTTTGATTTCACACTAATAATAGCAAAAAAATAAAAACCTAGCTGTGACAGGATGGACCGCCTATGCCACCCTGTCTGTTGTTGCTGGGAACCAGCTGAGCTTACTTTGCCACCGTTCCCTTTCGTTATCACGAATACGCCCCTCCTGCCGTAGTAGGAGGGGCCTGCTGCCACCACTGAGCTCCTTCTATGGCAATCAGAACCACGTTCCTTCTGGGTCACTGACGCTGCTAGCGTGTCTCGTTGCTGGTGTCAAAGTCAGTAAATTGGATAAAGTCATTTCAATTAAAATCGAGCAAACTTGGTTGTCTTTGTCTGAAAAGATGCGTACGGCACGCTACAGCATAAAAGGGCACGCTACGGCGTAAAAGGGCGTACGCAGCTGCAACACGTGGCAGCAACAGTATTTAGCCTTTTACATACATTCGCACAAACACGCATACTTGTAAAGTAGTACACATTAATGGTAGTTGCAACACATAGTCATTTATGTCGAAATATAATAGTATTTTTGTTTTATATTATAAGTTATATGCACATTAGTGAAATATATGGAACAGGTTGAAGGAATCATATTATGTGTGGTATCATAATAAACCTCTTAACATTTGCTACTGTTCGGTTCACTCTGCGAAGGAATCGCAGAGTGCATACACAAGTTATGAATGATAGGGAATTATGAACTACTTAACATAGTAACATAGTTGATGAGGTTGAAAAAAGACACCAGTCCATCAAGTTCAACCTATTTTGGATCTCCTGCGATCCTGCACTTATATTTGAAATTAATCCAGAGTAGGCAACCGCCCATCTGTTTCAATTTTGAAAATCCCCCCAGACTCAATATTGCAATCCAATTTTTACCCTATATCCACTACTATCCTTTATTTTAAATTAACGGTCGTATCCCTGGATACACCTTTCCGCTAAAAATTTGTCTAACCCTTTCTTAAACATATCTTTTGAATCTGCCATCACAACCTTCCCTGGCAATGAATTCCATATCTTGACTGCCCTTACTGTAAAGAACCCCTTCCTTTGCTGGTTGTGAAATTTCCTCTCCTCTAACCTTAGGGGATGACCACGTGTCCTGTGTATGGTCCTTGGGGTAAAAAGTTCCCATGAAAGCTCTCTGTATTGACCCCTAATGTATTTGTACATAGTAATCATATCTCCCCTTAGACGCCTCTTTTCTAAAGTAAACATGCCTAAACTGGCTAACCTTTCCTCATAACTTAATGACTCCATACCCTTTATCAATTTTGTCACCCTTCTCTGAACCCTTTCTAGTTCCAAATTATCTTTTTTATAGAGTGGTGCCCAGAACTGTACTGCATATTCAAGATGAGGTTTTACCAACGATTTATACAGTGGCAAAATTACACTGTCTTCCCTTGCATCTATGCCCCTTTTTATGCATGCCAATACTTTGTTTGTCCTTGCAGCTGCTGCTTGACATTGAGCACTATTGCTAAGTCTACTGTCTACGAGCACTCCCAAATCCTTTTCCATTATAGATTCTCCTAATTTCCATTTAATTTATAGATTGCATTCTTGTTTTTGATCCCTGAATGCATAACCTTACATTTATCTGTGTTAAACCTCATATTCCATTTAGCCGCCCAATCCTCCAGTTTATTTAAGTCCCTCTGTAGAGAAGCTACATCTTGCTCTGATTTTATTACCTTACAGAGTTTAGTGTCATCTGCAAAAATAGAAACTTTACTCTCTAAATCATCACCAAGGTCATTAATAAATATATTAAAAAGGAGTGGTCCCAGCATGGAACCTTGAGGTACTCCACTTAAGACCTTTGACCAATTAGAAAATGTTCCATTTATCACAACTCTCTGTTCCCTATTCTCTAACCAGTTTTCGATCCAAGTACAAATTTTGATTTCTAGACCCAGTTCCCTTATTTTGTAAACCAACCTCTTGTGTGGCACTGTATCAAAGGCCTTTGCAAAATCTAAGTAGACCACATCTACTGTCCTGCCCTGGTCTAAGTTCCCACTAACTTCCTCGTAGAAACTAATTAGATTAGTTTGACATGACCTATCCCTCACAAATCCATGTTGATTCCCACTAATAATTTTATTGCGTACCAAGTAATCCTGAATACTGTCCCTTAAAATACCTTCCAGTAGTTTCCCCACTATTGATGTCAGGCTTACAGGTCTATAATTCTCTGGTTGTGATCTCGTCCCCTTTTTTTTTTTTTTTTGTTTTTTTTTGTTTTTAAACTGGTATTTATTTATAAACATTTGTGAACAGATCTGACATGAAAAAATCACATTTCATTATGTAGTTGTCAATAGACTGGAGGGAACTGGGAAGAGCAGCAACGGAACCTCTGCGTCGGTATTGAATCATTTGGTGACCACAGAGAAAGGTGCTCTCATTAAATCTTCCTATCTGCAACAGTGCTGGAATAAAAGAATTTCTATAGTAACAAAAAATGAACTTCCTGGGGGAACCTCCTAGGTAATGCTTGGTCAAAAGAAAGTGAAATTAAAATTACAATACGTATAAAAATACCAGTTAAATGCACACTAACATTGGAATGATTATCCATGATAACAGATATGCATGTTTTTTTTTTGGTTTTTTTTTCAATAATGGTTTTTATTAAAGCTTTTAATTACAGGGTACACACATAAAAGAAAAAGTACACATTTTAAAGAACAAAGGGTGAGAGGGGGAAGGTAGGGGGGGAGGGGAGGGGAAGGGAGGCAGTACAAATCGATACATGTCAATAGCATAATAAAAAAATAAATAAATAAATGTACAAATCCCAACATAAATTACCAATTGTTGAATATATAGCCTGGGTAACCACTTCCAGATATTACTGTGACATATTGTGAGGGGGCTTTGAAGCGGTTTATTAAACTGACGTTTTGGAGACAAATCGGTTCCAATCAAACCTTATGATGTGGGGAGATGAGGCAGAAGAGGTGTAGGGTATTCCCATGGTTTCCATGTCACAGCTTAGCTGGACCTTAGAGATTATTTTAGATATGGAGGGTAACGTAGTTGATTTCCATGCTTGGGCTATCACTGCACGGGTTGCTATAAAAATGTGGCCTATGACATATCGATCCCCCAATAAAACTTGTGGAGGAAAAAAGTGTAGAAGTGCTACTTCTGGAGTATTAGGGATCAGAGTTTGGGTGACCTTAGCTACCAAGATATATACATCTGCCCAGAGAGCACGTGCCACGGGACAACTCCAGAAGACGTGGAATATGTCCCCTATTTCCCCACATTCACGCCAACAGGCCCTAGTCTGGGCTGGCCACATTTTATGCAATCTATCAGGGGTCATATAAAGTCTGTGGAGCAGCTTATAGAGCATCTCCGTGTGGTTCAAACACCTCGACATTCGATGGGCAGTCTGATAAATTCTATTCCATTGATCCGGTTCAAATTCCCGGCCAAGATCTCTCTCCCAGGCTAATTGTGAGGGGGCTTTCACCGCCTGTTGCCTTATGTTGAGGTGAGTGTACCAAAAGGAGACAGCTGCTTTGTTAGTTCCAGTTGAGAGTCTGGAAAACAAGAGGGCTGGAGGGTGTTGTAAGGGGGTGTCTTGTGTGCAGACTGCATGTAACCAATGCCTCACTTGGAGATATTTATAGAAATCTTGATTAGGGATTTGGAATTTTTCCCTCAAATCAGAGAAAGATAATAGGGATGTGTCAGAGTGAAGCTTTTTGACAGTAGTAATGCCCCTTGAGCACCACAGGGATAGATTTAAATTAGGTATGAGTTTAGCTAAAGCAAGGATAGAGAGATTAGAGGTAGGAAGGGAGACGGAATTAGATGCCTTTAGAAATTTGTCCCAAATTATAAGAGCATCGCTCGTAAGACGTGGTAGGGTGGCCTGAGTGGGTCTCCAGGACTTGGGGATCCAAAGGAGATCAGCCAATGGGAATGCATGATTAAGGCCTCTCTCCAGGTCAACCCAGGGTTTGTGGGAACCTGGAAGAGACCAATCTCGGAGCTGAGCTAAGATGGCTGCTTCCTGGTATTTTACCAGATCCGGTAAGGCAAGACCCCCTGTCTTTTTTGGACGGGACATGGTAGTATGGTTAAGTTTAGGTGGCTTACCCTTCCACACATAGGAGGTAAGTAGACCACGTAGTTTATCCATGTAGCTTTTGGGCAGCTTAAAAGGCAAAGTCCTAAATAGATACATCATTTTGGGTAGGAGGGACATTTTAAACGTGGCTATCCTGCCCAGCCAGGAGATCTCATGATATTGCCACGATTTTACTAAAGCATTTAGTTGTACCAGCAGTGGAGTGTAATTAGCCTCAACCAGGGAGTCTAGGAGGGGAGTGATCATAATCCCTAGATAGGGCATAGAGAGGGACCTCCAGGAATATGGATAGGCCGCCTTCAGTCGTACCAGGAGAGAATCTTCTATATTGATAGGGAGGGTGTCTGTTTTGGACGTGTTCAGTTTGTAAAAGGAGACTCTTCCGAATTTCTGTAGCAAATCATGTAAGAGTGGCAGAGAGGTCTCCGGACTAGTCACATATAGCAAAATGTCATCTGCAAATAGACATAGTTTATGGGTGGTTGCGGCTAAAGTGATGCCTGGGAGTTGAGAGTGTTGTCTAATTTGCTCAGCCAGGGGTTCAATAGCTAAAAGGAAAATGAGAGGCGAAAGGGGGCAGCCCTGCCTAGTACCGTTAGAGAGTGTGAATTTATCTGATGTAAAACCATTGCTATAGACCGCTGCAGAGGGGCCCCTATACAAAGCTAATATAGATTGAAATATTTCACCGCATAAACCAAATCGAGCAAGGACCTTCATAACTAAGAATTCATGGTGATATTTATTGGCCTGTTCTATAATATTGATAGTTCCACGGGTTTTGTCCGATGCTTGTCGACCGAGGACAAAGCCTACTTGATCTGGATGGATCAAGGTCGGAATGAGGGGGCTAAGCCTATTAGCGATTAGTTTAGCATAGATTTTTATATCTGTATTAAGAAGGGCGATTGGTCTATAGTTCTGGCATTGGGTTGGGTCCTTGCCCGGCTTGGGAATCGTGACAATGCGTGACTCTAGCATCTCTGGCGGAAAATTCCCTTGGCGAGTGCCTGCGTTATATAACTGTTCTAAGAGTGGAGTGAGTTCAGTCTGAAATGTAGCATAAAAATTGTTGATGAATCCATCTGGTCCTGGAGCTTTAGCTTTAGGAAGGGATTTTACAATATGCACAATCTCAGACTGCGTCCAAGGTGCATTTAAAGTGGTTAACGAATCAGTGTCCAGAGATGGTAGTTTTAACTCACTTAAAAATTCTTCAATCAAAATCGAAGTCGGTTGGGAAAAGGAATCACAGTCACAGAGATTATACAATTTAGAATAGTAGGCCGCTAATTTATTAGCTATATCCCTCGGATTAGATGTTCTAATACCCGATTCGTCAGTTA
Organism: Mixophyes fleayi; assembly: GCF_038048845.1. Lineage (NCBI taxonomy): Eukaryota > Metazoa > Chordata > Amphibia > Anura > Limnodynastidae > Mixophyes > Mixophyes fleayi. Next base: position 230,772,565 of record NC_134402.1, read on the forward strand.
AATATTTAATGTGGTTTTGAGCCCTCTGACCTCGCAGTTTTCTAGCAAGCAGTCTCCCTGCTCTATTTCCTGATACATAATATTTCTGGCGTAATCTACTTAAGGCCTGCTGGGTGCGGAGGAGTAATAATTTTTGTAATTGATTCTTGGTTTGAGATAGACGGGCCTTAAGGTCTTCTGAGGGATGGGTTTTATTTTGAGACTCAAGAGAGGACAACTCCGCCTCCAACCTCATCTGATTACTCAGATACGCCCGCTTAAGTCTGGCTCCAGTCAGAATGGCTGTGCCACGCATTACCGCTTTGAGCGTGCACCAAAAGTTAAACACGGATGTGTCCTCAGGTGAGTTAGTGTCAATAAACATGTCAAGCATTTCTTTAAGAGCAATCTTTGCTTCAGGTGACGTCAAAAGGTATGGGGCCATACGCCATGAGCCAGGGGGAATTACCTGCTGAGGATATCGCCAGGTCCAGACTACCGGGGCATGATCAGACCACGATATGGGGAGGATCTTAATTGATCTGGTATTCTGAAGAGACCATTTATCTGACAAAATCAGATCAATTCTGGAATAAGAATTGTGCACAGAGGAGTAATACGTATAATCTCGCTCCATTGGGGCATAAGTCCTCCACACATCGTAAAGTCCGAACTCTGCCAGGAGCTTAGCAAAGGCAGCTGAGGGGCCAGTTATATTGTCCATTGTACGGGTAGATGGTTGCGATGATCTATCTAGTTTAGGATCAGTTACAATGTTAAAATCTCCCATAAGGATAAGAGTACCCTGTTTATGCTTTTCAATATCTCGTAGTGTGGTTCTAAGGAAAGGAATTTGCCTTGAATTGGGAGCGTATAAAGAGACAAGCGTGACTAGCTTACCATCTAGCATACCCACTACAATAAGATATCTTCCATTTTTATCTTCGAAACTAGACTTAGGGACGAAGTTAACTTTGGAGCTAACCAGAAGGGCAACCCCATTGCGTTTGAAAGGGGCATTTGCTGTGAAGCACAGCGGGAATCTGTGGTCTTTAAAGGTAGGGGGGGCTCTAGCCAAAAAATGTGTCTCTTGGACTACGAGAATATCCGCCTTTTGCTTATAGAAAAAGGAAAGTGCTAAACGTCTTTTAGTCGGGGAGTTCAGTCCCCTTACATTCAAAGATAGGAACTTAACCATTTTGGCTTACTGAAAGACTCTGAAAACCTCAAGCAGACTTCAGGATTAGTAAGGAGAGAAAAGTACTTGCCTAAGAAGGGGAGGGGGCGGCGAGGGAAAGGAGAGGAAGAGAAGGGGGGGGGGGGAGGATAACAAGACACAAAAACAAACATAAATAACCCCAAAATTGGGATTAAAGTAGTTGCCAGAGGGGGAAGTCATCTGGCAAAATCAGTAACTATGGGGACATGGCCCTAGGAATGAAGCACCCACCCAAAACCACAACACAATTGAATATTATGCAAATAATCAGCAAAGAGAAACCTAAACAAAACATAAATAAAAAGTCAAAGGTTATCACCCGTAAAGTTAACATTTACTAGAAACATAGGAAATCTTGCTATAACTTTGAAGAAGGTATACAGAGTCTAAATGTAATCATCATATAAAGATATCAACTAACTGTAAATAGGTATAAGGTATCAGCAAGAAATACCATATAACAACATTCGAAAAATCCCAATCAGCGCTGGAACTGCTCACCGACCAGAGATCCACGATCCAACCTCCTGCAGGAGTCTCACTCATAAGGTAAGTAAGGTCCATAGTTCACAGTAGTAGTGGCCCAAGAGCCTAAAGGGCCTAGCGTAGAGCTGAGACACTCCAGGATGCAGTCGGTCATTAAGTAAAAGCAGTATCAGAAGTGAAGAGTTCACCTAGCCTTTTCCAATCCCAGCTGACTAGACAACTTGGGATCAAGACGAAGAAGTTGTCGCTGCCATAGAAGTTTGAATGTCCCAGGACTGCAATAACTGACTGCCATCTTCTACCGTAGCTATCACGTGGGTGGAGTTATTGCGCTGAATAATGAGTTTGACTGGAAAGCCCCAGCGGTACTGAATTTGGTGTTCGCGCAGTGCTCTCGTGATAGGTTGAAAGGAGCGACGCTTGGCTACAGTGGCCAGGGAGAAATCCGGGAACAGTTGCAAGTTTTGCAGGACCTCTTCCGCTGCCTGCGATCTGGCTGCACGTAGGATCTTTTCTTTAATATGGTAGAAGTGGACCCTCATAAGTGTGTCGCGAGGTGAGGATTCCAGTCCCGCTCTCGGTTTCGGGAGTCTGTGGATACGGTCCAGCAGCAGATCGTGATCAGAGGCTTCAGGGAGGAGTTTTTTGAACAGGTTTTTAGCAAAGTCTGGAAGTTCTGAAATGGAGACAGATTCAGGAACACCCCGCAGCTTTAGATTATTCCTCCGGGAGCGATCCTCGACGTCAGCCATCTTATCAGCCATCCCAAAGACATCATTTTCAAGTTTCTCATGAGACGTGATGAGCGCATTATGGGAAGCTGCAAACTCCTCCATCTTGTCTTCAATGTGAGAAGTTCTCCCTCCCATTTCCGTCACTTGCGCCTTAACTTCTCGGATCAAGGAGCGCATTTCGGATAGGACCTCAGTTTTAAACGAGTCGAATAATAATTGCATAGACTTAATGGTAGCTGGGGCATCTTGGTCCATTTGTGCCAGGGCTGAGGAAGATGGGGACTGAGTTGGATCTGGCGAGGTTGCTCTAAATCCCGGGTCTTCTGGACCTCTGTGTTTGGGAAGTGCCCCTGGAGATGGGGAGGACTGGGGTTTAAAGAACTGTACTGCAGAAGGCGTCTTTGTGGATCTGTGTCTTTTAGGAGCCATCGCGAAAGCAAGTCTCAAGAAGCGTGGAGGTGGGACTGGATAGTCTAGGTAGTTCAGAAGATCGCGCTGGAGATTTTTTCGGCAGTTGAATGTTGTGAGAAGCTAATCAGGCATGATCGTGTTAGAAACAATACGGGTGGTAAAAGGCTTACGGGGTCCCGGGTGGGTGATCCATCTCACGGTCTCATTTAATACATCTCCATGTATATCGTGTTTGCAGACCTGGTGCCTGTCAGACGCCGTCCCCGCGCCTCCACGCTAAGCAGGGACGGACGTCTGACTCTCATTCAGCGTCCCGTTGCTAGGCAACGGAGACGCACCTTCCGGCGGCGGTGTGCGCATGCGCGCCCGTTGCCATGACAACGGGACGCGCTGCTATGATTTCCTGTCGGCGGCCAGACAGCTGGCCACCGAATCACTGCCCACCAATGGGGGTTTAGCTCTTGCTATTTATATCCTGCTCTGACATCACTAGGATGCCAGAGCAACTAGTTTCCTAGCCTCCAGCGTTTCAGCCATCCTTAGTGTATTTCTCCATTGATTCCTGTTATTGACCCGGCTTCCTGACCTTGCCTTTGGATTCTCCCTGTGTCCTGCATTTATACTTCGGTTCTGACCTCGGCCTGTTGACTATCCTCTGCCTTCTGATTTTGTACCTTACCTGCCCGCTTGGTTCTGACTAGGCCTGTACCTCCACGGATTTGCCCTTACCTCGCAAGTAGCTACCTGGGAGGGCCGCGACCTGCACGTCGTTCGCCGCGAAGTCCAAACTCCCTTGCGGGGGTCCCTGGTGAATACCGGCGGCGTGTTAGACTCCGCGCCTCCTGGCATAGCTGAGCCAATACTTGCAGGTACTAAAGTCACCTCCGTGACAGTTTGCTCTGGCCATGTCTACCGAGTCGTCTAACGAACCTTCTGCACGTGATCTACTACTCCATTTGGCGCACAGAGTGGAGAAACAAGAAGCTGAGCAAGCACAGTTGCTTCATTGTGTTCAAGGAGTCGCCTCACGTCTCGAGGCCCTCCAGACCTCCATGACCGCAGCTCAGAATGTTCCCGTGACTACTCCTGCGGCTGCAGCAACTTCCTCCTCTCCTGCCGTGGCATCCACTGCTGTTTTGAGACTTTCCCCGCCGGAGAAGTTTGATGGAGAGCCTAAGAAATGCAGGGGGTTCCTAAACCAGTGTCTTATTCACTTCGAGTGTAATCCTGCCTCGTTCTCCTCAGAACGCATCAAAGTGGCTTTTATCATCTCTCTATTATCCGGACAGGCACTCGCTTGGGCTTCTCCCTTGTGGGAGCGAAATGAAGCACTGCTTGCTAACTCTTCTACCTTTATTGAGACCTTCCGTAAGGTCTTCGATGAGCCAGGCCGTGTATCCTCTGCTGCCTCCAGCCTCCTTTACCTCCGTCAAGGGTCCATGACAGTCGGACAGTACGCCATTCAGTTCCGCACCCTGTCCCCTGAACTCAGCTGGAACAACGAAGCCCTAGTAGCGGCATTCTGGCAAGGCCTGTCTGATCGAGTTAAGGACGAGTTAACGTCTCGGGAGCTTCCTACTGATTTGGATTTATTAATCACCCTATGCAACCGCATTGATCTACGATTTCGAGAACGTACACAGGAACGTTTCGCCTCCAGACGGGTCCCTACTCGCCTAGCTCCCATGTTCCAAAATCCGATACTTCAGGAGGAACCGATGCAGATTGGCCGATCTCGACTTTCCGCTGAGGAACGCCAGCGACGTTTTAAACAGAATCTGTGCTTATACTGCGGGGATCCTGGTCATACCATATCCTCTTGCACTAAAAGACCGGGAAACGCCCCCTCCTAGTCGGTGGCAGGGAGGCCGACTTAGGAGTTGGAGTTACCACTCCCTACACTACTACTAGCACAGATTGCCTCATGCCCATCTCCTTGGACTCAGCTGTCGGCCCCTTTGAGACCCTAGCCTTTGTGGATTCCAGCTCTGCCGGGAATTTTATATCTGCCACTCTGGCATCGCAACTCCAATTAAATACTCTAAAATTGCCTCAGCCGTTATTTCTTACCGCAGTGGATGGGACTCGGATCTCCAACGGGTCGGTGTCCCACATCTGTTCTCCTATTCGGCTGACGGTAGGGGTGCTACATTCTGAACTTATCGAGTTTTTGGTTCTTCCTCGTTCAGTCAACACTGTCATTTTAGGATTACCTTGGCTCAAGCTTCACTCACCCCAATTTGATTGGAATCGTGCTATGGTCACCTCCTGGGGCCCACAATGTTCTAAGTCCTGCCTGTCTGGTCTAAAGTCTGGCCACTCTACTCTTCCTTGTCGTTGGACATCTCCTCAGATTGAATTACCTTCTGCATATAACTCCTACCGAGATGTGTTCTGCAAAACTGCAGCCGAGGCCCTACCTCCTCATCGGGCCTGGGATTGCTCCATTGAACTTCTTCCTGATAAGCCGCTTCCCAAGGGCAGGATTTACCCATTATCTCTTCCCGAGACTGCTGCCATGTCTACTTATATATCTGAAAATCTCCAGCGTGGATTTATCAGGAAATCTACCTCTCCCGCAGGGGCGGGATTCTTCTTTGTCAAAAAAAAAGACGGGACCTTACGGCCTTGTATAGATTACCGGCGATTGAATGCCATCACTGTGAAAAACAGATACCCGTTGCCTCTCATCTCGGAACTATTTGATAGGATCTCTGGTTCTAAGATCTTTACTAAATTAGATTTGAGAGGAGCATACAACCTCATCCGGATACGCTCTGGTGACGAGTGGAAGACTGCCTTTTGCACTAAAGAGGGTCACTTTGAGTATCTCGTGATGCCCTTTGAATTGTGCAACGCCCCTGCTGTGTTTCAGTCTTTTATTAACGAGATTTTTCAAGACCTTCTCTACGTTTCTGTTGTAGCTTATCTTGACGATATTTTAATCTTCTCTCCAGATTTGGTCACCCATCGTGCTCATGTTGCAGAGGTTCTTTCTCGGTTAAGAACAAATAAATTATACTGCAAACCCGAGAAGTGTGTTTTTGAGGTATCCCAGATCCCCTTCCTGGGTTACATTGTATCTGGAGTCGGACTGCAGATGGATCCGGTGAAATTATCTGCTATACTCGAATGGCCCAGACCAGTGGGACTAAAAGCAATTCAGAGATTTGTCGGATTCGCCAACTACTATCGACAGTTTATACCTCACTTTTCTTCCATCATTGCACCCATTACCCATCTGACCAGAAAAACAGCTAATTCCCAAGTTTGGTCTCCGGAAGCCATTACCGCTTTTGAACTCCTCAAAAAAGCCTTCTCTTCCGCTTCAGTGATTGCTCAACCTGATCAGAACAAACCATTTCTAGTCGAAGTTGATACCTCCTCGGTTGGTGTCGGGGCAGTCTTGTCGCAAGAGACTGATTCTGGGAGACTAATACCCTGCGGGTTCTTCTCTAGGAGATTTTCCCCTTCTGAATCTAATTACGGCATCGGGGATAAAGAGTTATTAGCTGTAAAATCTGCACTCGAGGAATGGCGTCACCTCCTGGAAGGTGCTCTCCACCCGGTCACCGTACTTACCGATCACAAGAATCTAATCTACCTTCGGGAGGCTCGGTGCTTGAATCCCCGTCAAGCCAGATGGTCCTCGTTCTTTGCTCGGTTCAATCTCAAACTCACCTACCGTGCTGGTTCACTAAACTCCAAGGCTGATGCTCTGTCCCGTTCCTTCGACACCTCTGATACTCCTCACTCGGTAGAACCTCCACCGGTCTTAGAACCTTCTTGCATTGTGGCTGTCACTCGGACACCGCCTGTCGGTTGCTCCTTTCTGGAACCACACCTTCGCCTGAAGGCGCTCCGTTGGGCACATACTTCCAAGTTTGCTGGACATGCCGGATCAGAGAAGACTCTTTCACTACTCTCTCGGAAATACTGGTGGCCCACCATCCGTACTGACGTCCGGGAGTTTGTAGCCTCATGCACTACTTGTGCTCAGAATAAAGTACCTAGACAACCTCCCGCTGGACTGTTACAACCCCTTCCAATTCCTGACCACCCTTGGTCGAGCATCTCAATGGATTTCATCACCGACTTACCACCCAGCAACGGCTACAACACCATCTGGGTCACTGTCGACAGATTTTCTAAAATGGCCCACTTCGTTCCCCTCAAGGGCCTTCCTACTGCAACTAAACTAGCACAAGTCTTTATGAAAGAGATCTTCCGCCTACATGGTTGTCCTCTGGAGATAATCTCAGACCGTGGCGTCCAGTTTGTTTCTCGCTTCTGGAGAGCCTTCTGCAAGGACTTAGGTATCAGTCTTAAATTCTCCTCTGGGTACCACCCACAAACCAACGGTCAGACGGAGCGAGTTAATCAAGATTTAGAATTATTTCTTCGTTGCTTTTCTTCACACAACCAATCCAATTGGAGTCTTCTGCTACCTTGGGCCGAATTTGCCCATAACAACCACAATCATTCTTCTTCTGGTTATTCCCCATTCTTTACTGTATATGGGACCCATCCCATGCTTCCCTCGTTTTCTTTCCCACCCCCCACGGTCCCTGCCGCCCACGCCATGACTCAAGATATGGCTAAACTATGGGTTTCCACCAAACAGAATCTTCTCAAGTCTGGACATCATTATAAATCCTCCGCTGATATTCATAGAAGAGTCGTATCAGCCCTCCAGGTCGGGGACAAGGTCTGGTTGTCCACTAGGAATTTGAGACTTCAGGTTCACTCCATGAAACTGGCACCCCGCTTCATTGGACCCTTCTCAGTTACTCAAATTATTAACCCAGTTACGGTTAGACTCCAACTTCCTCGGGCACTGAAGATCCATAACACCTTCCATATTTCCCTCCTTAAACCGCTGATACTCAACAAGTTTTCCCACGTCACCCCTGTTCCTCATGCTATTCCCACCACTATGGGGGACGAATATGAGGTTAGTCAAATCCTGGAGGAACGTAAATTTCGAGAACGTTTACAGTACCTGGTACATTGGAAAGGCTTTGGTCCAGAGGAGAGGTCTTGGGTTTTTAAAGAAGATTTGCATGCTCCAGGATTACTATCCGCCTTTCTTAAACGGCACTCCTTACCAGATAGGTCTTCCGATTGTGAGGAGGGGGGTACTGTCAGACGCCGTCCCCGCGCCTCCACGCTAAGCAGGGACGGACGTCTGACTCTCCTTCAGCGTCCCGTTGCTAGGCAACGGAGACACACCTTCCGGCGGCGGTGTGCGCATGCGCGCCCGTCGCCATGACAACGGGACGCGCTGCTATGATTTCCTGTCGGCGGCCAGACAGCTGGCCACCGAATCACTGCCCACCAATGGGGGTTTAGCTCTTGCTATTTATATCCTGCTCTGACATCACTAGGATGCCAGAGCAACTAGTTTCCTAGCCTCCAGCGTTTCAGCCATCCTTAGTGTATTTCTCCATTGATTCCTGTTATTGACCCAGCTTCCTGACCTTGCCTTTGGATTCTCCGTGTCCTGCATTTATACTTCGGTTCTGACCTCGGCCTGCTGACTATCCTCTGCCTTCTGATTTTGTACCTTACCTGCCCGCTTGGTTCTGACTCGGCCTGTACCTCCACGGATTTGCCCTTACCTCGCAAGTAGCTACCTGGGAGGGCCGCGACCTGCACGTCGTTCGCCGCGAAGTCCAAACTCCCTTGTGGGGGTCCCTGGTGAATACCGGCGGCGTGTTAGACTCCGCGCCTCCTGGCATAGCTGAGCCAATACTTGCAGGTACTAAAGTCACCTCCGTGACAGTGCCTCTATATAGAACCTAGATAGGCGTGTAGTTGAAAGGCTTAGCAGGATCGTAACCTTTTACTCTCCAGACAGATGGGGACCAGCCCTCACCAGTATGATAAGCAACAGCAAACCTGCAACCGGAAACGCCCGACAGGGACCTCAATAAGCGGTCTCCCTCTTATGGTATTATTGCGTCAGTGATAGTAGCAGTTGTAGCGAACACTGTAGATGACACTGTAGTCAGGCTCTCTATCGTGGGCTAAGGCAAGAAGACAACTTGTATGCCCTTTCAGTATATTCCACACTGGCACATTTATATATTGATCCCAAGGGACCCTGATTAATATTTAGTGTGGGCTCCCCGCAGACACCCCCAATGGAGCACAGCCGTGCACTGACCTGAGAGGGGGGCACTGGACAAGTTCCACAGTGGATGCTAGGTGTGCTGCTCGTCGCTACTCCAGCCCAAGCGCCACCTGTAAACCGGAAGTGCGGGAGCCAGGGACTTCTGGTTGTCGCTGCCGGGAGAAGCGGTGTCCGGAGGGCCTCAATGGGACATAGCTGTATATTGCCCTGACCCAGGTCCACAACGAGGGAGAGGCGCTGTGCTTCTAGACTCCGGTGCGAGTGCCACCCGCGAACCGGAAGTTCGAAAGTCGGGGACTTCCGGTTAGCGCTGCGGGGATGAGGGAGAGTTGAAGATTGAAGAGGCTCCGATGGGACAGCCAGGGCCCCGCTGCAAGGCTGAAGCTCGCGAGAGGTGAGTGAAGCCTCCCAGGGGGGCGGGGGCGCATCCAACACAGCTAGATGGGTCTGGGCTCCACACTCGCACCAAAGCCTCCAGGCTGGCCGGGCACTTGATATAGTTAGCAGATGGCCACAGAGAGTGGGCTGGAGGTCGCCCAGGAGCAAACAGCAGCAGGTCCAAATGCGGGTCACACCCGGCCGGGTCTCTCCTTTCCTCTAGGCCCAGGCTGCGTTAAGACGGCTCAATAGGACTGGGAGGGCAGTATGAACCCCCAAATTTCTCTAGGGGAGGCTACCCCCACGGAGGCAAAATTTGCAAGCCTTTATGGAGGCAAACAGCTGCGGAATTGTCTTAATTTTAGAGGTTCAGGTGAGAGCTATAAGACTGCACGTCTGCACAGTATGGCTGTCAGGCCACGCCCCCCATCTCGTCCCCTTTTTAAACAACGGCACCACATCTGCTATTCGCCAATCCCTTGGTACTGAGCCTGATCAGATTAAATCTCTGAAAATTAAGAATAGCGGTCTACCTATTTCCGAGTTTAACTCCATAAGGACCCTTGGGTGTATGCCATCTGGACCTGGAGCTTTATTTATCTTAATATTCTTTAGTCGCCTTTGGACTTCTTCCTCTGACAACCAAGTATTAATTAATGGCATGGTTTCATTTCCATTTTTATGTATTACTCCTGCCATTTGTTCCTCTCTGGTAAATACTGAAGAAAAGAATGTGTTTAATATCTCTGCTTTTTCCTTAGTATCATTTATCAATTCACCCATCTCACTTCTTAGGGGTCCTATATTATCTTTTTTAATCCTTTTACCATTTATATACTTAAAAAACTTTTTGGGGTTTGTCTTACTTTCTTTTGCAACGTGCCTTTCATTTTCTAATTTAGCCAATCTAATTTCCTTTTTGCATGTTTTATTACATTCCTTGTACCTATGGAAGGACTCCTCTGACCCTTCAGACTTAAACAATTTAAATGCACGCTTCTTCCTTTGCATTTCTTCCCTTACCTTTTTATTTAGCCACATTGGTTTAGACTTAATTCTTTTACATTTATTTCCCATAGGAATGAACTTATACGTGTATGTTTCCAACAACATTTTAAAGACAGCCCACATTTCTTCCGTATTTATTCCTTCAAAGGCTTTGTCCCAGTCTATGCTCTTTATAGACTCCTTTAGCATACTAAAATTTGCCTTTTTAAAGTTTAAAGTCCTAGTTGATCCCTTATACTGTTGTTTCTGGAAACTAATTTCAAATGAGACCATATTATGATCACTGTTTCCCAAGTACTCCTTTACTTGAATATTTGATATTACGTTTACATTGTTTGTTATTACTAGGTCCAGTATAGTCCGGTTCCTAGTTGGTTCCTCAACTAATTGGGACATGTAATGGTCTTTTAGCGTGCTCAGAAACCTATTTCCCCTAGCTGTACCGCAGGTCTCAGTACTTCAATCAATGTCCGGATAATTAAAATCCCCCATAATTTAAATTTGACCTAGTTGTGTAGCCTATTCAATTTGCTGTAGAAGTTGGGCTTTCTCAATCGTACTAATATCTGGCGGTTTATAGCATATCCCTATCAGAAACTTCTCTGAACTTTTTCCTCCGCTGGATATTTCCACCCACAATGCCTCTATATTATCACCAATATTCTCGTATATAACTTCCTGAATACTTGGTTTTAATTCTGGCTTAATATAAAGACATACTCCTCCTCCCCTTTTATTTACCCTATCCCTACTGAAGAGAGAATAGCCTTCCAAGTTGACTGCCCAGTCATGTGTATCATCCCACCAGGTCTCAGTAATACCTATAATATCATACTGCTCATTCATTGCTACTAGTTCTAACTCCCCCATTTTACCTGTCAGGCTTCTTGCATTTGCAAGCATACACTTAAGTCTATTGCCTCCCTTAGGTATTTCTTTTTGCTTTAAAAAGGGCCGCTCCTTATCGGCTTTGCTTCCCTTTCCCCCCTCTCCACCCCCTTTACTCTTGTTAAATTCCTCCTTACTACTTTTAATGTCTATCCCATAAATACTTGCTTGCCCCTCCCCCCCAGAGCCTAGTTTAAAATCTCCTCCAACCTTCTAACCATCCTCTCCCCTAGCACTGCAGCCCCCTCCTCATTCAGGTGCAATCCATCACGACAATAAAGATGGCAACTGACCGAGAAATCAGCCCAGTGCTCTAAGAATCCAAAACCCTCCTTCTTACACCAATCTTTTAGCCACGCATTAACCTCCCTAATCTTCCGCTGCCTCCCTGGACTAGCGCGTGGCACAGGTAGTATTTCCGAAAATACTACCTTGGATGTCCTTGCCTTAAGTTTGCGACCTATGTCCCTGAAATCATTCTTTAGGACACCTCTTCTTCCTCTAACTCGGTCATTGGTGCCAACATGCACCAAAACCGCTGGGTCATTCCCAGCACCTCCCAACAATCTGTCCACCCGATCCGCAATATGCCGAGCCCGAGCACCTGGGAGACAACACACTGTTCGGCATGCACGGTCCCGGTAACAGATTGCCCTATCTACCTTCCTAATAATTGAATCCCCTACCACCACAATCTGCCTGGGTCCCTGAGTAACTTTGGTCCCCTCTGTGCTTGAGAGACCATTCCCCTGGTTGCTAGAGGAAGCAGTCTCATCCAACTCTACCAATTCTGAACTGCCTTCCACAGTATCCCTTTGCTTGAATATATTATACTACTTTTTTGCGAATAAATCTTTGTGCGTTGTGCGTTGAAAACACAAATCGAGGTTCAACAATCGTTATTGGTTAGCGACAATACGCACTTAACAATTGTGTACTTGAGCTGGTCCTCCTGACCTCTTACTATAGATCAGGGATGCTGTGAATGGATCCCCCCTGGCCTATCACATGGACCAGGGCTGCTGGGTAGTTGACAGAGCTGTGGTATGGGAAACGCTTGGGTCCAAAACCTCAGAGACAGCCGGAGAACGGATTAGGTTTAGGGTCTAATCTGTAGATCACAGGAATACAACGATATTGAAGATGGTTCCAAGCAGGTCTTTGAAGCAAGATGGTTTATTTGCTCACACACAGTTTAGGAAGATACCAGTATGATCAGGTCAGATGAAAAATCAGAATAACACTTACATGCTCACAGAGCTCATCTTTTATACAGTTCAGAAATAGTCTATTTTTAGAAACAGGATATACTCTATTGACACAAACATGAATTTACATGCATTTCAAGGCTAACAAAATTTACACTTATCTATGAAATTCACTCTGGCAAAAGGTCACACAGTAACGACCCCCTGCTGGGCCTTTGGCCAGAGCAGGCATGACACTTCATCACAAAACTTCGTTAGCATTTTCTGCTATCAGACTTCCTTGCACATGCCTAATTGGAGGTTTCCACTAGCAACCTTACAAATCCTAAACAATGACACTTCCATACTAAATACATCCCAATACACATAAGACTTCCATCCACAAAGGCCTATTGTATCAGATATATGCATCAGACATAAGGCATATCCTTTAGTAAGGTGAAAACAGGAAAGACCAACTTTTCTACCCTGGTCTCAGAGATAACAATTTCCTATATTACAATATACAAAAAAATAAGTGCCTATGCAGTTATAAAACTATACATCCTGCGCTATTTCCCTTCAATAAATTGATACCATAAGTTATTTATAATTGATCCAGTCACACCAGCAATTTTGACTGATTAAAATAAAATGCTAAACCAAAATGCAAGTCAATTCCATATTAAAATATGCACCCTGCGCTATTTCCCTTCAATAGATTGATACCATAAGTTATTTACCAGTCACACTCCTCCCCCCCTTGTCCATGCAGTAACCAGGGTGCCATGTCCAAACGATTTGGCTCCTGGTCCGCCGTCTCCTAGGGATATCGAATGTGACCTGGAGGTTCTGGCTCTTCCTGCCGAGACAGTCCGAGCGCATTGCTGTGAGCCTTTCCCTGCTTGTGAATTATGTCAAAGTCATAAATTTGAAGTGCAAGGCTCCAGAGCAACAAACGGCCATTTTCCCCTGAGGTGTGTTACAGCCACTTTAAAGGATTATGATCAGTCACCACAGTAAAACATTGTCCATACAAATAAGGTTGTAGTTTTTTCACTGCCCGCAAAATGGCCAAACATTCCTTATCAATTGTGGCATACCCCACTTCCCAGTTCAGCAGTTTTCCGCTCAAATAGGCCATGGGGTGCTCCTGCCCATCAGGCCCCACCTGGCTAAGTACTGCTCCCAGTCCATACTGTGACGCGTCAGTTTGCACAAAAAAATCCATGTCATAATTAGGCGCCAACAGTACTGGAGCAAGAACTTCCTTTAATGACTGAAATGCCAGCTCACAAGTGGGTTTCCAGTCAACTATTTTGGGGAGTTTATTCTTAGTGTGATCTGTCAGGGGCTTCGCTACAGTACTAAAGTCTGGACAGAGAATCTGTAGTCCCCTGCAGTCGTTAAGAATGTTAGTACATGTAACTGGGTCGTGGCCTGGGGCCAGGCTCAGATTGTCTCTACCTTAGCTGGTTCTGACCTAACCCTTCCTCCCCCCAAACGATCACCCAGGTACTGTACTTCCGACATCCCCATCTGGCACTTCCCTGTCCTAACAGTCCAACCTGCCCACCTCATCTTCCCTAACACCAGCCCTATTTCCTCCAGATTATCTTCCCAAATCTTACTGAAATTGGAAATGTCCTCTAGGTAACCCTGAACTCTGCCTAGCTTATCTACAGAAGCATTAGTACAGGGCAAGGGGTAGGTGTCAGACATGGGCACAGTCAGGGGACTTACTATATCCACAGCCACTTGCTGAAAAGGTTCCCCAATTATTGGTAAGGACCTGAGGGGAGCACGAACACTGGGGCGCCCGAGACGCTGACACACATCACAGGACTTGCAGTAGGCCAGGATGTCATCAGACAATCCAGGCCAGAAAAGTTCTGCGTCAGGCGCTTCAGTGTTTGGTCTCTGCCCTGGTGTCCCTACATAAGGATTTCATAAGCAACTGCCATTAGTTGAGCACAAAACCCCCGTGGTACCACCAGTTGAACTTGTTCCCAGACTGGTCTAACCCCATCTACCTTCCTAGCTACACAGTACAACAACCTTTTACACCAGGTCACACTCCCTACTTCCATCGCTGGAAGGCTGCCGCCAGCCTGGCGCCTCATGCCTTCCAGGGAGGGATCCGAGAGCTTTGCTGCCCTGAACTCTTCTTTGCGGCCCTCACTATCGTCTAAGTCAGGATACGCTGCAGCTGGGTCTATGCTGGGTTGACTAGGGTCTGTCGAAGTCAGCAAATTGGATAAAATCATTTCAATTAAAGTCTAGCAAACTTGGTTGTCTTTGTCTGAAAAGATGCGTACAGTACGCATCGACGTACAAGGGCATGCTACGGCGTGAAAGGGCGTACACATCCACTACACGTGGCAGCAACAGTAATTGGTCTTTTACCATACATTCGCACAAACACGCATACTTATAAAATAGTATACATTAATGGTAGTTGCAACACATAGTCAGTTATGTCGAAATATAGTAGTATTTATATGTTATATTAGAGTTACATGCATATTAGTAAAATACACGGAACAGGTTGAAGGAATCACATCATGAGTGGTATCATAATGAACCTCGTTACATATCCTACTATTTGGTTCACTCTGCAAGGGAATCGCAGAGTGCATACACAAGTTATGAATGATAGGGAATTATGAACTACTTAAGACTAAGGAATCTTGGCGGGAAGAGCCGAGCATACCCCCTGAGGAGGTGACCCCCTCCTTTGGATTCCTTAGGATGAACTAGCCAATGATTGACAACCCCTTGGACCTTCCTGAGACCTGGACCAATAGATGCAAGCTATACCATCTTCATTGTATTACTGTATTTCATTGTGTATATAAGCAGCAGAGTCACATCCAGTGTTCAGGCATCTTGTCCCCAGACTTCAGGATTGAATGACTGCACTGGATCCAGAGCGCCTGCGATAAGTAACGGCTGTATTTATTATTACTTCGCTTGAGCATATTATTCTACTTATTGCGAATAAATCTTTGTGCTTTGGAAACACAACTCGAGGTTCGACAATCGTTATTGGTTAGCGACAATACGCACATAACAATTTGGGGGCTCGTGAGCTTTGGAGGTTTCGTTGCCGATGATACGCAAGACCAACGGATTTCGGTTCCGCAACAAAGGGTGAAGACGCGTCATATACGGGTAAGAACGCATTGTGTTCAAAACCTGAATTTTACTCTGTGTTGTGAAACCGAATGTCCGTTTTGCATCGTCTAAGGCACGCTAACTAGAACCTAGGAACAAAAGAGAAAACTGTTTCTTTTTTCTGTCATTGTGCGTTTTAACTGTATTGCATTGCTTAACGAATGTGTATTTCCTGCTGTGCATACGCAAACTTCCGGTAGATTTGGCCCCTGGGTTAAACAATCGTTTTGATAGTTATTATACATGCATAGTATAATTACTTGTGAAAACCTCTGAGATATTATTACTGTTGTTGGGAACTTTTGATTTTCTGCGCAGAAAAGGTGTATAGTGTGTGATTTTGTAATGTAGATACACTGTTTATTATTCATTGTGCTCAGTTGCTGTCTGACGAGGCGGATTGCCCAACTGAAAGACGGTATACAGGGCAGGTATACCGAATGCGAAAACAGAGTTTTCGCAAAGCGCTACCAATAGATCGCAAGGTTTGCTAATAATTAGTATTGGTAGGCAGTGCGATCTAACCGCACCGTTAGTGCGAATTGGTGAAGCAGCTAGGAGGAATTATATTGGAAAGGCTGGTTGATTGTATCGACTTTGTTCTCCCAGTTACCAGTTATAATAAACTCAACAGATTTTGTGATTTAGCCAGGGTATCGAGGAGCTGATAGCCCTTGGGTCCCACAGTGATATTGTCTGTGTTAGGGGTCCTTGTTTAATACAAGAGGAAGTGAGTGGACGCGACTTGAGCAAATACGTCCACGGCCAGTAAGAGATCTCTAGCGGTAGAGTGTTTGTAGCAAATTGTTGAAAGCGTTCTGCATAGATTGGTGTTGTTCAACATGGGTGCTAAGCATACGCTAGAGATGGCCATTGTACTGCCTAAGGAAGGGCCTATTGGTTCAGCGAGATTTCTTATGTGTAAGAAATATGGTGCATACGCAACTGTGTATTGTGACACGTGGGTCAAGATAACCAAAGATTGTGATAGGCCTTTCCCAACAATAGGGAGTTTTAATGCAGAGGTACTAAATACTGTAAAAGATAAAGTATGGTTGATTACTTCAACGAAAGTGAGGAATAAACATAATGATTGTTTTAAAATTGTGGCAAATGGAAGGTAACATGTGGCAGAGCAGCGAATGCAAAGCAGAAGTAGGCGTGGCTAAAAGCGCGCGCACAACGGAAGTAGCCGTTGGGAAGCGTGGCGAACTCAGCGCAAGCGCGCCCCCGCCACCTTATGTGGCGGGAGCGGTAAGTACAGCCGGTATTAAAACTGAAAAAAGAAAAATTACTATGTTGTATCCTGTTATAAGCCAGTTTAAATCAAGTGTATCTGAAGATGA
This sequence comes from Mixophyes fleayi, assembly GCF_038048845.1. NCBI lineage: Eukaryota > Metazoa > Chordata > Amphibia > Anura > Limnodynastidae > Mixophyes > Mixophyes fleayi. The sequence continues at coordinate 230,789,514 of NC_134402.1, forward strand.
AGATGAACCCACTGTGATTTCGGCCATTGCCCATGCTGTTAGTGTACTAGAGGCTCAGCGCAAGTATGAGAAAATGGCTGAGATAGGTGAGAGTAGTGTGATCACTAGGAGTGAAAGCGTTCTAAATCTTGAACCAGCAAATCCTGTAGTGTCCCCTGAAGTCAGTAAACCAGAGGGTGCGTACCCAGTCCGCACAATATCAGTTCCCAATGGGAAACCGGATAAGGATGGTGTAGTTCCTTTAAGAAATGTTACAATGCATTGTCCCTGGACTAGATCAGAATTACGTTCCATTATGACTGAATTCCCAGATCCTAGAAAGGAGTTAGCTAAATGTCAGAAATTTGTTAAAGACTTAGGAAATGCCCACGAACCAACCAATAAGGATTGGCGTGTAGTGTTGAGGGCGTGTCTTCCTCCAATACTAACATACAAAAATTTATTGAAGATTGTTTGTTGTTAAGATTTTCACCATAAAACAAAAAGGATAGTGAAACAGCCTCAGATTACTTTGCTAGAGCTATAGCAGCGGTTTACTGGGATATCCAACATAGGGGAGGACCCACATCATAGGGAAGTAGCTGTAGGAGTATTAATGGATGGCCTTAGAGAAAATTTAAAAACCAGAGTACAAACCACATTACCTAATTGGAGAGGCATCACAGTAGATTCTCTCAGGGAGTCTGCTGTGGAGCATGACAAAAACCTTTTTAGACAAAAGGAGGAGAAAGGTGATAGGTTAATGACGGTGAGTATACAGGCTCTAGAGGGGATGCATACACGACCACCAGCATACAACCCACATAATAAGAAACATAGAGTGATCAGATGTTTCAATTGTAATGAAGAAGGACACATGAGGAGGGATTGTAAAAAAGACAGATACAGCCCTAGAGGTGGGACACATAGATATCCTCCAAGTAAAAATTCACATAACATCGAAGACTCACATCTACCCGCACATATTATAACCACAAATATTGCGCGGGAAAATGATAGTCAGCGCTAGGGGTCAGGTCATACCTGTAGTCTACAACCAGTGAGGTTAACTGAGAGTCAGAGTGAAGAACCAAAAATGATAGTTGACATAGCTGGTAGGAAACAAACTTATCTTGTAGATACAGGGGGGGCCCGATCTGTGATAACCTCTCCTTTCAATCTACAGATGACCAGTAAGACTATTCCAGCTATGGGGGTAACGGGAAAAGTGTTACATTATCCTCTAACTAAACCCGCTGAAGTTACTATCGGGCCTCTGCATACTAAGCATTCGTTTCTCTTAGCTGCAGCGGCTCCTACTAACTTGCTAGGGAGAGACTTGCTATGTAAAATGGGATGTGTCATAAACTGTACTTCAGATGGTGTGTTCCTAGATATACCCGAGAAGGTCGCACATGAGGTACAGGATATATTGGACACACCTCAAAGGTTAATGTTACACTCTACTGTTATAAAACACAGTCCATCTCAAGTAGAGGGGATGTTGCTGGAAATACCAGGTTCCCTATGGACCAGAGATGGACAGGACACTGGACTGATGGCAAACATAGCCCCTGTCATGGTCAATCTAAAAAGTGGTAGGATAGCTCCAAAAATCCCACAGTATCCATTAAAACCGGAGGTGGAACTAGGGGTATATCCTGTTATTGAGAGGCTGTTACAACAAGGGATTTTAATTCGTACAGCCAGTACAGCAAATAGTCCCATTTTCCCTGTAAAGAAGAATGTGGGAGGGGCTATAGATTAGTCCAGGACTTAAGGGGAATTAATAAAGTTGTTGAGAGCCAATTCCCCGTAGTGCCGATCCAGCTGTCATCCTCATGCAGATTCCACCGTCTGCCAGTCATTTTACTGTCATTGATCTATGTTCTGCTTTCTTCTCAGTCCCTCTTCACCCTGACTGCCAATACCTTTTTGCATTCTCCTACAGGGGAGTGCAATACACATGGACCAGACTACCCCAGGGGTTCATTGACAGCCCCAGTATTTTCTCCCAAGCCTTACATGACTGTTTGCAATCCTTTCAACCCCACAATGGGTCTGTTCTAATTCAATATGTGGACGATTTGTTGTTGTGCTCTGATTCTTTTATGTCATGTTTACATGATACTAAATTGTTGTTGCTTCATCTTTCACAAACAGGGCACAAGGTGGCAAAGGACAAATTACAGCCATGTCAGACTAAGGTCAAATACTTAGGACACTGCTTCACTAAGGGGCTAAGACACCTGACAACCGACAGAATTGAGGCCATACAACACATGACTCTGCCGCAGAGCCAGAAGCAGATTCGTACTTTCTTGGGGATGTGTGGATACTGTAGATCCTGGATCCCAGGTTTTTTTATTTTGGCATTACCATTGCAGGAGCTAGTCTCTTCCACAAAACCAGAACGTGTTGTACACACAGAAGAGTCAGAGCAAGCGTTCTTTAATCTTAAAGATAGTCTGACAAGAGCACCTGCATTGGGAATACCTGATTATGAAAAGCCTTTTGAGCTATTTTGTACAGAAGCTGATGGTTGTGCAGCAGGTGTCCTCGCACAGAAACATGGTGACGCTAGCAGGCCGGTAACATACTACAGTGCACAATTAGACAATGTTGCAAGATCACTCCCAACATGTTTCAGAAGTGTAGCAGCAACGGCTCTTCTGGTAAGTAAGAGCGAGGACGTAGTATTAGGACATAATTCAACTATCTATACACCCCATGCTGTAACAGCTCTGTTAAATTCAGCCCAAACCAGACATGTTTCTTCAGCTAGATTCACAAAGTGGGAACTAGCCCTGATGGCACCCTCAAACATCACCATCAAACGATGTAGCACCTTAAATCCAGTGACATACCTTCCGTATGTGTCTCTATAGACACAAAGGGTGGGAGGTGAGGAGACCCTGGTTGATGATGAGTTAGACAAGAATACTGACATGCATGACTGTATGGAACACCTGAATCAGACCTTTACTGCAAGGCCCGACATACGTGACACCCCCTTAGAAAATGTAGATTTTACGTTTTATACAGACGGAAGTTGCCATAGACAGAGACAGTAGAGCTATGTACTGGTTACGCTGTTGTAGACGATCAGGATGTGGTAGAAGCTGAACCCCTTGGCCCACCTCACTCAGCCCAGGTGGCGGAACTAGTAGCACTAAGGAGAGCGTGTGAATTGGCAGAGGGTAAATCAGCCAATATATATACTGACTCTAGGTACGCCTTCGGGGTAGTGCACGATTTTGGGGCCCTTTGGCGTCTTAGAAACTTTACGACAGCAGCAGGTACACCAGTGGCACACTCACAACACATAAAAGGACTTCTGACAGCGATACAGTTGCCCAGAACAGTAGCCGTCATAAAGTGCAAAGCCCATACCTTTGAAGAAGACCCAGTGTCATTGGGCAACAACAGGGCAGACGAAGCTGCTAAATGGGCAGCAGGACAACCCTATGACTGTATCGACCGAGACTATGATGGTTTTTCAGACATTAGACATGCAGAAATTAATTGAAATGCAAGATTTGTGTTCCCTGCAGGAGAAGGCGGTCTGGAAGGCGAAGGGATGTGGTCAAGAGTCCTCAGGACTCTGGAGGGATGGACAAGGTAAGCCTGTAGCTCCCCGAACATACTATCCAAGCCTGGCTGAAGCAGCACACGGTCTGACTCACCTGGGTAAAGAAGGTATGTGCAAACTGGTGAGAGCATACTGGTGTGCTCCTGGATTTTCCTCTCAGGCTGGTAAGAAAGCAATGTCATGTCTTACTTGTTTGAGGAAAAATGTTGGGAAAACTATTCCAACTGAGCCATCCCACATCCCTCCTACAGACGGACCTTTTCAGGTAATACAAATTGACTATATCCAATTACCACCGTGCAGGAATTTAAAGTATGTGTTAGTGTGTATTGATGTGTTTTCCGGTTGGGTAGAAGCATATCCGGCAGCCACTAATACTGCTGTGTTCACTGCAAAGAAAATTGTACAAGACTTTGTGTGTAGGTTCGGTATCCCTAGAATCATTGAAAGTGATAGGGGTACCCATTTTACTGGTGATATCTTCCAAAATATGTGTAAACTCATGGGAATCGGTAGCAGACTTCACACCCCTTACCGACCACAAGCCAGTGGTAAGGTGGAGAGAGTAAACGGTACTATAAAGAACAAGCTTGGTAAGATAATGGCTGAAACTGGGTTGGCATGGCCTGAGGCTCTGCCATTGGTCCTCCATAGCATTCGAACCACTCTTAGACCTTCTTTTAAACTGTCCCCCTTTGAGATACTGTTCGGACGACAACCTCATTTGATCGTGAGTCCACGAGACGACTTGAAGTGTAATAATGAAGTGACTGTACAATATCTTATAAGAATGAGTAGACAGCTAAAACAACAACAACAAAAACTAAAAATGCTGTCACCTGGTATGCCAGAAACGAACTGTCATGATGTTGAACCTGGAGACTATGTTATGATCCGCAATTTCTTACGTTCAAGTTGTTTAACAGACCGTTGCGAAGGCCCGTACCAAGTGCTGCTGACCAGTACTACATCACTGAAGGTTGCAGAGAGAGACACTTGGGTCCATTCCACCCACTGCTGGAGAGTCCATATTCCGGAGAAAGTGCAAGATAAAACTAAGACCGACGACATAGAGCTGTCACTTGTGAGCCTGTTCCGGGAGACATAAAGCCTGCAGTCGAGACACCTGAACCAGAGTCGTTGCCTCAGAACTATCTTTCCAGCGATGGAGTGGCGGTTTTTGTTTTTCTTTTGTTCCAGGATTTTCCTTGTTTTTACTCTTTCTAGGACATTCTATTTTTGTGAAGGAGGATGGAGGACGGAGGAAGGTTCTGGGAATGATACGGATGAAATGGAGGCAGAAGAAAAGTTAATAGGATACTCAGAGCAGCCCATTATCAAACTTGGTCCAGGGGTTATGAAAAGGTCTGCTAGCTCAGGAACTCGGAGGCAGTGTGAGGGGCTATTGTCTGATGAGTATTGTATCTGCAAGTTCTGCGACTCCCTAGTTGAAGAGAGATGCATCCAACGATGCCAGTCCCCCAGTACTCTAAATATATGCGGGCATCCTTTGGAGGATTATCACTCCCTGGTGGGTAAGGTGCTAAACCAAACCGAGTGTTGGGTGTGCTCTCACGTGCCGCAAGGGCAGCATAATATAGGACTAGTGCCATTCCCTCTAAACATATCTGAAGTACTCGAATTGAGGGGTGGGAGGCCCATAGACGGGAGGTACAATAACACTAGGTCCCCTAGTCTGACGCTTCGACAATACTCCATAGGCAGATCTTTGCTGTGCCTAAACATATCTCATGCAAAGCGCCTGGAGAATTGGGAGGCTGACCTATCAGACCAGACAATGGCTCGCCACACTCATTTTAGAGGGAGACTCACAAGGTCACTACTAGGCAGGAATGTTGATGGAAGTCACAGATTAGGGCGTATAGCCAAACATAAGAAGGTATCCATTGGAAAAGTCTCTACAGATAAATGTAAAAATGTCATTTATGCCGAAACGTGTCTAGAACAAATGGAGACACTGGGCATGGGTAGTTTTATCAAAACTCTGTGTGATATAATTCATAGGCATACTGTTCTTATGTTCTCCCTGATGATGTGTATTTTGTTTGTGGAAGGAAAGCTTATTCCTGGGTGACTCCGAGTTCCAAGGGCTTGTGTTTCTTAGCTAAACTGGTTCCTGAAATCATGACTATTACTCATGAAGAAATGGTTGGTATTCACAAGACAAAATCACCACCATACATACACACACAGTATGAACACCGTGGCAAGAGAAATATGATTCCTGGTGAGGAACCCATAGCTACAAAATTGATTAGTGAAACTGCTGGTTTCCAAGTTATGGTTGCTCTAGATCTCACCAGGACCGCTCGGGGAACATTAAACTTTAAATATATCCAAGACCTAGCTAAATTAATAGATAATATCACCGAGATGTATGATGACACTTTCAGGTATACTGGAAGGGAGCTACAAGCGTACAAGAAGGAGTTGGTGCAACATAGACTGGTACTAAATTATCTCACCTCTATTGCTGGTGGGTACTGTGAGACACTGGCCACCCAGTTCGGTGTCAAATGTTGCACGTACTTCACCAATAATACGGATGACCCTAAAGAGGTTATAGACCGGAAGATGGATGAAATTTTGCAGCTGAAATGGGAATTTCGAAAGAACCATAATTCTTTGTTATATGAGGTCGGGGAAAAGGTGGCGGGATGTTCTCGTAGTTGAACCCTGTGAAATGGTTCTCCGGTCTGGGGGAGTGGGTACAGGAAATGGTTGCTAGTGTAGGTAAGCTCCTTCTCCTTATACTGGGTGTCATCTTAGCAATTGGTTTAGTTGTCAAATGTGTTCCTACTGTGTTGAAGTGTGGAAAACGGTCTCATAGGAGTAACACTGAGAAAGAGACTGAAAGGGTGGTACCAGATACCGAGATCATGGTCTGTGAAGAAGTATTGTATAAACCTGAACTTGATACGGTGATTGGGTGATAGTTTAGTACACTATTAAAGGGTGGAGCTGTCGAAGTCAGCAAATTGGATAAAATCATTTCAATTAAAGTCTAGCAAACTTGGTTGTCTTTGTCTGAAAAGATGCGTACGGTACGCATCGACGTACAAGGGCATGCTACTGCGTGAAAGGGCGTACGCATCCACTACACGTGGCAGCAACAGTAATTGGTCTTTTACCATACATTCGCACAAACACGCATACTTATAAAATAGTATACATTAATGGTAGTTGCAACACATAGTCAGTTATGTCGAAATATAGTAGTATTTATATGTTATATTAGAGTTACATGCATATTAGTGAAATACACGGAACAGGTTGAAGGAATCACATCATGAGTGGTATCATAATGAACCTCGTTACATATCCTACTGTTTGGTTTACTCTGCGAGGGAATCGCAGAGTGCATACACAAGTTATGAATGATAGGGAATTATGAACTACTTAAGACTAAGGAATCTTGGCGGGAAGAGCCGAGCATACCCCCTGAGGAGGTGACCCCCTCCTTTGGATTCCTTAGGATGAACTAGCCAATGATTGACAACCCCTTGGACCTTCTTGAAACCTGGACCAATAGATGCAAGCTATACCATCTTCATTGTATTACTGTATTTCATTGTGTATATAAGCAGCAGCTTCACATCCAGTGTTCAGACATCTTGTCCCCAGACTTCAGGATTGAATGACTGCACTGGATCCAGAGCGCCTGCGATAAGTAACGGCTGTATTTATTATTACTTCGCTTGAGCATATTATTCTACTTATTGCGAATAAATCTTTGTGCTTTGGAAACACAACTCGAGGTTCGACAATCGTTATTGGTTAGCGACAATACGCACATAACAATTCAGTCAAAGTGGGGTCAGTCAAAGGGGGGGTCACTGTGGTCAGCTGTACTCACCACTGGAGCTGGCACACTGCTAGGGACAGGAGCATCACGGGGTACCCCCAGAAGATCAGGTTGGCAAGAGACAACATCCTCTGCGCAGCTAGGGGACGTGGTCTTTACAGAGGCAAAGGGCTGGCTGTTTCCTGAAGAAATAGCAGATGTGGTCTTTTCCTCTGGGCTGGCTGAAGTTGTGGTTGCAGGTGACGGCTGTGTTGTAGCAGCTGTGGTCTTTTCCTCTGGGCTGGGCTGTGCAGGTATAGATCCTGAAGACTGTAGCTTAGCAGCTTGGCTCCAGGTAGGAGAGTTCAGAAATGTGGTCACAATTCCACCCCCAACATCGTTGCCCACAATCATATCAGTTGGGAGGCTATCCATAACGGCAACATCTCGCAACTCCTGACCATCTCCACAGTCCAGATACACCCTTGCTACAGGCACTTCTTCTCCCAGACCATCTGCCACAGTAACTTTGGCAGTGTGATCCTGCAATACTGGAGCAGGATCAATAAGATGGGGACTCACAACAGTAATTGAGGCCCCTGAGTCTCTCAGTCCTTCACCCTGCAGGGGTCCCTCTTGGACCGGCTGCAGGTTTCTCCACATATTTTTGGGGGGTCTTTTGAACACACAGGTGACTCTCTCCGCTGAGTCACCTTCAGATACGCCACACTCCATTGGGCTGGCAGGGGTGGAAACAGTCTCTAATGGCTCACATTCAGCAGTTAAGCAAGTTAGCCGGGCCCCAGGACTCGGATTAGGGGCACGAGTCTGGGGTGCTGGGGTTGTGAGACAGTCCATCCTTAAATGACCGGTTTTCCCACAGTTGTAGCACTTTCTCTCCAGTCTGGGCTCCGGAGGTCTCTGATAACACCCAGGGACAGGGCGGGGTAGTGGCTGGCAAGGGGTAACTGAAGGGTTAGGTACTTGAATTGGGGGTGAGTAGAAGAAGAGGGGTGTCCCCCTGATTGTCCAGTCCTTTGAGGTTGGCTGTTAACCCGGCGCTTCTGCCTCACTGTATGTGGCCTCACTGCCACATACTAATCCGCCGCTTTTTCCAGGGTTGCTGGAGGAGGTGGTCCCCACCGATTGCCCCACAACTTGATGATAAGCAACCTCTCCGCCTCAGTTGCTTTGTCTCCCAGGGACTCCAGCTGCTGCATTAGTACAGAAAAGTTACCCTCATCAGGCTATTGAACTTGCATCACTGGATCACTCTGTGGGAGAGGATTGTTGCTGAAAACAGGTGCTGTGTTCTGGGATGTTACTGCAGATACCTCTGGGTGTGAAGTTAATGTCTCCTCCAGGTCACTGTCAGCTTCCTCATCTGCTGACCCGTACTGCGCATCCCAGGCTCTCAGTGCCTTTTTCATTTTGCTCCTTGTTGCTGTGTAAGAAATTTCCAACTTCTTTGCTTGGCACAGTATCTCTAGGTCCACCCTGTACGACACTTTACTGTACTTTGACATCCTGTGCGTTCTCCTAGCTGCAGTTATTCCCCTCTTGAATAACTCGGCTCTCCTGACTGCTGCACAAAAATCCACCCTGGTTTATCCAGCCGCTTGCCACCAGAAATCTGTGACAGGATGGACCGCCTATGCCACTCTGTCTGCTGTTGCTGGAAACTGGCTGGGCTTACTTTGCCACCGTTCCCTGTCGTTATCACGAATACGCCCCTCCTGCCGCAGTGGGAGGGGCCTGCTGTCCCCACTGAGCTCCTTATATGGCACTCAGAACCATGTTCCCTCTGGGTCACTGACGCTGTTAGCGTGTCTCGTTGCTGGTGTACCTGGGCTGGTCCTCCTGACCTCTTACTATGGATAAGGGATGCTGTGAATGGAACCCCCCTGGCCCATCACACGGACCAGGGCTGCTGGGTAGCAGACAGAGTGGTGGTACTGGAAACGCTTGGGTCTAAAACCTCAGAGACAGCCGGAGAACGGATTAGGTTTAGGGTCTAATATGTAGATCACAGGAATACAACGATATTGAAGATGGTTCCAAGCAGGTCTTTGAAGCAAGATGGTTTATTTGCTCACACACACTGGTGGAAGATACCAGTGTGATCAGGTCAGATGAAAAATCAGAAGAACACTTACATGCTCACAAAGCTCATCTTTTATACAGTTCAGAAATAGTCTATTTTTAGAAACAGGATATACTCTATTGACACAAACATGAATTTACATGCATTTCAAGGCTAACAAAATTTACTCTTATCTATGAAATTCACTCTGGCAAAAGGTCACACAGTAACAACCCCCTGCTTGGCCTTTGGCCAGAGCAGGCATGACACGTCATCACAAAACTTCGTTAGCACTTTCTTCTATTAGACTTCCTTGCACATATGCCTAATTGGAGGTTTCCACTAGCAACCTTACAAATCCTAAACAATGGCACTTCTATACTAAATACAGCCCAATACACACAAGACCTCCATCCACAAAGGCCTATTGTATCAGATATATGCATCAGAAATAAGGCATATCCTTTAGTAAGGTGAAAACAGGAAAGACCAACTTTTCTACCCTGGTCTCAGAGATAATGATTTCCTATATTACAATATACAAAAAAATAAGTGCCTATGCAGTTATAAAACTATACATCCTGCGCTATTTCCCTTCAATAAATTGATACCATAAGTTATTTATAATTGATCCAGTCACACCAGCAATTTTGACTGATTAAAATAAAATGCTAAACCAAAATGCAAGTCAATTCCATATTAAAATGCATCTTGTAACACTACCAAATGTATATGTAAAATAAATCATATCGTGACGGAGCTTGAACTGATCGACATTGTAATGATAATTTCTATGCAAATATTTGTTCCCACTCTGGCAAGTAAGGCATTCAATCAATGTTTAAATATAATTAGTGCCAACTTTATATTAAACAGTGTCCAGACCTACTGTGGAACTAGACAATCCATTTTTTCCATTTTTGAATTAATTTTCAAACGGCATAAGACCTGGATAGGAAATAATTAACAGGAGATCAAAAAACCCAAACAGGAAACTGACATAACATACTAGCTATACCGTTTCATTGCCTTACATTATATTTACAGTCTGCTGTTTCCTAGAAACCCACAGGGAGCAATAAAGCAGAATCACAATGTAACCTTCTATTAATGACAAAATAATTAAATGTTGGTCAGTTTGACTAACCCCGTGGAAAATAAAACTTCTAGGTGAGATTCCCCTCTGTTAAATTTGAGGTGAGGTGTCCAGTATCTCAGACAGCGTATCATGGGTCAAATCTATAAAGAACATACAGAGAAGAGAATGGCTGACTAATTGTATTATTCATGCAGAAAGATATTACATATTTCAGGCATTGTCAGGTATAGTGTGTACACGGTATTTTATTAAACCCCAACACTAAAGGGCAGATTCAATTAGAAAAATATATGCGCTATTTGTCTCCGGAACGGCCGCAGAGACACCACGTGCGTATTTTTTGTGTGAAATCTCCTCTGGTTTTTGGTCGCGCCCCATAGAGTTATGAGCAAAAATGAGCGTTTAATTTTACTATAATACCAGTAAAAAAGAGCAGCAGCAGTTCCTGAGCACACTGCGGCTACTTGAATCTCCTATCAGTGAGAACCTAAAATAAGGCAACCAAGGTCTCAAAGATCATGAGCCTCTATGAGAGACAAATTCACATAGAATATAATGTGAAGGCAACATGATCAGTAAGGACCCATATACAGAGAGATATGTAAGGAATGTAAGGAACTTTGCCCCAAACACAAGAAACATCCCTACTATTTCTAGACATTTTGTACAGGCTATACCAGTGATGGCTAACCTTTTCGGCTTGGTGTGTCAAAAATCAGAAAGTGTAGCCTTCCTCGGGTCGCGTGTCACTTAAAAAAAAAAAAATATATATATATATATATATATATATATATATATATATAATTTAATAAAAATATAAATATAAAACAACACTACATAAGATTGCTGGTGGCCAGTATCTGGTTTCACCCTGTAGCCCAATGACAAATTATATATATATATATATATATATATATATATATATATATATATATATATATATATATAATTTATCATTGGGCTACAGGGTGAAACCAGATACTGGCCACCAGCAATCTTATGTAGTGTTTTTATTAATAGACAAAAGACTTCATTTCTGGTGAGCCTGCAGGGTATGCAGAGCTGTCTGATTATATATAAATATTGTATTATAGGATAAAAGAAAACTTTTTTAATCCTATAATACAATATTTATATATAATCAGACAGCTCTGCATACCCTGCAGGCTCACCAGAAATGGAGTCTTTTGTCTACAAATAAAAACACTACATAACATTGCTGTTGGCCAGTATCTGAGGCTATTTTACTATTAAATATTATAAATAGCCTTTACAAGCCCTACCGTGCTCCAGGGAAGCGCGCAATTGAAGTAATGCCGGGAGATATACACAAGGGAGGAGCTGCTGCGACCGCACGTGCGCAGCAGCTCCATTTCGCCGACGGGAGATGTACAGCAGTCAAAGAAGCGTCCAAATATTTGGTATGTTTAAAACAGGCAGTTTGAATGAATCACCTGGCGTGTCAGTCAAACTGCCTCCGCGTGTCACGAGTGTCATAGGTTAGCCATCATGGGGCTATACATTCCGTATCTCTACTTTATTGAGAAATAGTTGAAGTGAAGTCTCTGAGCTGAGCAGGAACAACTTGCTACAAAAACATTTATTATGGACAAAGAAATTGCAAACTGAATATACGCTATCAATATTAAAAATGCTTTCTCTAACTTGTTCAGTAGGCTCATCTAAACTATGGCTATTTTAACTATCTGAATTGTATTGGATGCAAGTTACACTTGACCAAAATCTAAATTTTCTTAAATCTTACATTTTCTGTTTAACAAATGTTTGTTTGCATTATTGTAACAATGTTACTGTAACCAGTTTAAATGTAGCAGTTTGCTAGTTGTATATAAATCAAACGCTCACATGAATACATAGAATACAAGATCTTGTTTCACAATGAAGCGTGGTCAAATCAGCTCCCATAAACTCTTCTAATTGAAGACAACTGTGTGTTCACATAAAGCCTATTCTGCATGGGTGAAGGATACACACCATTTGGACAAGATTTCATTTCTCCACACTTTTTGGTGGAGTGTTTGTTCGCCTATGTACTTCCATGCTGAGTTTGTTCTAGTTATCTTCGATTAGAAGAATTTGTGGGAGCAGTTTTGACTACACTTCATTGTGAAACAAAAATTTGTATTCTATGCATTCATACCAGTGCTTGAGTCATATATAAATTGTGCTATATTTTGATCTATTGTTTTGGGACTCAGTGAAGTTCCAGTTATATAATACAGGCTGCACCCTTTTAGGAGCACCACTGATATCCATTTACTATTTGAGTTTTCTAGCTATGTTGTAGCTCTTATATGTTTCTATGTCAATGGATAGACAGTTTCCAGTGATCTTTGACACTTTGATTGACATGGCCTGTGTGTGGCAATTTTTGCTTTGATGGTATTCCACATAGAGACACTGGGGATTCCCTGTGGAAAATTAGATTTTATAGTATATAATAGACCAAATAACGCATACACAGAACCATTACCAAATTAAATTTAAAGATGGTAATCTATTATATCTTTAAATATCTAAAACGAAAAAAAGGTGTTCAGCGGTCATCCACTGTAACCACTAGGGAAGCTATCTAGCGATTGAGGCACCAAGTGGACAGTCCTTTTTGGCCAATTTTTTGGTCATAAGTCGTCTGGTGTATATTATGCACCAGAGGGTTTATGATTAAAGAAAAAATACATTACTTTCTTCAGTATTTCAATTTGTCTCCTCCCCCAACACATTTAGAAGATTTGTAGTATGTATGTTTTGCATCTGAAAGTTCATCTATGTTTATAATTTTGACCCTGTTGCAGCTAGGATGCAACTACATTTAAAATCATGCCTGTTATATGGAGTATATGTAATGTGAGGCACACTGGCCACTGGCTATTGACTGCAGCACTCTCATAGCAGTTTAATAAACAAGAGTAGAGATAGAAAAATCTTACTTTTCTGACAATGATCCTGTGTCCAGCAGCGTGCACCACACACTGAATTAATTACAGTTGATGGACAATTATTCTTTTCCTTTGTAGCACCCGGGCAAACATCGTCACATTCCTCCTTATCTTTGTTAAGGCGAATGAAGTTGGCCTCTACGGAGTCAAGAATTTTGGACCAATCAATAGTTGAAAGGTAACATAATTCATTGTTCTTCTCAATCCTGACCGAGCCCCTGCTTATGTGCATAAGGCTATGTAACCCAATCTCCCTTAGATGAACCATCTCAAAAATTACAAGGGCATAGTTGTAAAAGAGTCGAGTACCACGGATGACTGTGAGATTTGGAAAAAGGTCTTTGAGACTTTCCAGGCCGTAAACTCGAAAAAGAAGGAGGTAGTCAGTTATCATAGTAAGCTTGGGAAAACTCAAGGCTTGGAAGTTTTCCGGTTTGGTGGTAAACATGAGCAAAATTTGTAGGTGACCTTCAATCACAGTACAGTCCTCCAGATCATAAAACTTGGTCAGGTTATTTCGGATATCCATACTGGAGCAAACTGGATTAAAAAAAGAGAGAAACAAATGAGTACAGTAAATAAAACATTCGGCTTGCATGCAAAAAGATACAATTTTAAAGGTATAGAATGAAGCATTGATTTTAGTTGTTTGTAATAAATTATTTCCAATTAACAGTAATAAATAAGTGTATAGCAAACCTGTTGCTATATTTCCACACCAGAAACAAGATATTGTATGATCATGCACCTAACTGCAAATCATATTTGGCTTTCATAAAAAAAAAAAAAAAATGGAAATCCTGTATGGAGCGTGATTGTGAGAGTCTCCCATTTAACAAGTGGGACAATTAGGTAGCTTTCCTTTATTATATATATTTTTATTTTATTTATTTTTTTCACACAAAAAAAGGCAGAAATCTAAAAGATAATGAAAGAAATAGGGCCAGAGAACTCTTAGGGGGGTATTCAATTGTTAGCGAGACGGGTGAAATACCCACGCTCGAAAAATATTACCGTTAATACGGTAATTTGCGCGTAAATACCGTTAATACGGTAATTTACTTGCTCAGGGAGCTGCGAGCTGAAATCCAGTGAGAAAATTACCGTATTAACTGTTTTTATGCTCACTATTACCGTAGTAACGGTAATAGTGCAATGAGCGCAAGATTTTTGGCGTTTCCGCCGACAATTGAATATGCCCCTAAGGTGGGTATTCAATTGTTAGCGAGACGGGTGAAATACCCGCGCTCAAAAAATATTACCATTAATAAACAATGCTTCATTACAAGATCTGCAAGAAAAGGTAGACTGTCAACACAAGGGTCCAAGGGAAAATACAAAGATTTCCTGAGAATAAAACATGTTTATGATTTAGTTACACACCATGATTAATAGTATGAGAAAGTTAAAGAGATATTTTTTTGTGAGAAAAGGAGGACTATCTTTTGTATTACCTTCAAATATAGAGATTACACAAAGCCACCAAATATACTTGGTGAGCCACAATAAATGCAATAACCTCATTAGCACCATGAGGTTGCATAAATCAACATAGTTCTCGGATAGAGTTAATAATAACAAATCATTTAAATGTAGTCAGTCTTTGTGATGGCCTTGAATGAGGAAGAATGGGATGTTTGCCAGATCCTCATACATGAAAAGATAGCAATCACCTGAAATATTTTTTAATAACAGTTTTCTTGTACTAAATCAAGTGTTAATTTAAACAGTATATATCAACAAATATCAGCCTCCACATATACCAGCCTATCGTGCCCCAAGTGCACTAGCAACAATGACGCCAAACCTTTATCCTGCAATTTCTACCTTCCCCTGAGTCACTACTGCTGCCTCCTTCTCTGTTGCTGGCTTTCCATTTATAAAAGAAAAACAAAACTTTATTAATATTTTCAAATGCAATACAACAACAATTACCAGTACACAAGGTGAAATCAGTTGTACAGGCATCTAAGAAAGTCACAAAGCAAACAAGAGATACATAGTTGTGGGCGTAAGCATCCAGAATAATTCAAGATTAAGTAGATCAGAAGCCTGTGCATTCTAGGAAAGAAGAAATATATGAAACAGGACTAGACAGAATATGTAAGTGATGATGTGGATGGGGAGTATGGGCAGGAAGAGATGTGATGCCAAGGCCCAGAAGCCTGATACTCGCAGGTCCTTAGCATGTGGAGAAAAGGTACACATATGTGACAGTCAATTAAGTTAAACTCATGTAAGGTGATGGTCAGCTAAACTGATCAATACTTCTGGCTTTCCATTTTTATATGTGAATTTAAAGCTGATGCATTATTCTAGCTCGTATGTGCAATCTATAATAAGTGATGGGCAACCTGATACAGTTCAGGGGCCATATGGGTGGCTATCTAATCTTCAAAAGGGCTGCACATTACCCGTAATCTTAGTAATACATTAAAACGGCGGTTCCCAAACTGTGTGCCGCGGCTCCCAGGGGTGCCGCGGCGCTGTTACTGGGGTGCCGCGGCCCAGCCATAAAAAAAAAAAAGAACACAGAAACTTACCAATCCGTCGGGTGCCGGGACCCAGCAGCTTCCTCTCTCCCAGCAGCTGTCACTGAATATCGACGTCAGTAACAAGCTGCGGGAGAGAGGAGGCTGCTGGGTCCCGGCTAGTGATGGGAAATCTAGTTCATTTTGAAGATTAGTTCATTCTGATCTAGTTCACACAAAAGATTAGTTCAAAAGATTAGTTAATTTCACTCATTTCACTCAGTAGTTCATTTCACTCATTTCACTCAGTAGTTCATTTCACTCATTTTACTCAGTAGTTCATTTAGTTCATTTAGCTCAGTTAGTTCAGTTAGATCACTGGCTCTGGAACACTGCTGAGAGAAGTGATTGAAGACATAGATCTAGTCTATTACACATACTGTAGGCATATATACTACATCTCATTAGATGAGTTGTAGTCCTGTTAAAATGATCAGATAAGTTTAATATGTCAGATCATTTTTAATATTTTAAAAAGGGCAATCACTTATACAAAAACTAGTAGTGACATGTTGAGCTCTGCAAAGTTAATTACATTTTCATTTTTATTTTTTATTTCCATAATATGCAAATGAAAAAGACCCAAATTCAGAGTATTATAAAAAAAAGTGTCACTTTTTTGCTTTTAAAATTGAGATCAGTGCAATCAGGATATAGGGGAGATGTATCAAACCTTAGGGGGGGATTTTTACAGCTGTAAAAAGACCCCAAATAGGCATCACATCACTGGGGGTGGGGCCAAAATTGTGCAATTTGTGAAGCACCGCCCCCTTTGCCAATACCCCGCTCCAGGAACTCCTAGACGTAACCAACATAATGTTGGCAATTATGACTAATCAGCTTCTGTCATTTATCTAGCAGAGTCTATACAATTACAGAAACTGATTAGTTGCTATGGGCAACGCTTCCACTTTATCTCTCTTGAAGGATTAATACATCTCCCCTGTTTATATGGTGCAGTAAACAGTACTACAGTATATAACATGCAGCAGTGCAGTGTGTCTTGAGCTGACAGGGAAGGGAATGTATCCTGTGACTCATGAGCTAAATGATCTAAATGAGTGAAATGATTTGGTGAGTGGAAAGATTTGAAGAGTGTAATGATTTGAAAGATTCGAAGAGTGAAATGAACTAGATGAACTATTGAACTCCTGAGTGAGGAGAATGACTCATGACTCATAGTCAGTGATCAGCTCCAGAGTCTCACACAATGTCTGAGCACAGCAGTGCCACCTTTGGTAGTTTAGAGGTACTGACTCATGAGTATTAAATGAGAGAGCTGAATAGAAACAAAAGAGCCAGTGTGAATGAGACAGTGAGTGAGGCTGCTGGAGCTGCTCGGCTTTATCTCTAACTCCTCCCACTTGTTTTAGTTCCTGGTGAACTAATCTTTGCCAGAGCTGTGAACTAAATGATTTAGTTCACTTGAAGATTAGTTCATTTGAACTAATCATTCGTGAACTACCCATCACTTGTCCCGGCGCCCGGCGGATTGGTAAGTTTCTGTGTTCTTTTTTTTTTTTTCATGTGCGGCGCCTGGCGCGGGGCAGAGTGAGAGGGATCGTGACAGCGGGACAGTGGAGGGGGACAGAAAGCAGAGGATGGGGACAGAGGAGGGGCAGAGGATGGGGACAGAGAGCAGAGGATGGGGACAGAGAGCAGAGGATGGGGACAGCGGGGCAGAGGATGGGGACAGAGAGCAGAGGAGGGGGACAGAGAGCAGAGGATGGTGACAGCGGGGCAGAGATGGGGGAAAGAGGGCAGAGGAGGGGGACAGAGAGCAGAGGATGGTGACAGCGGGGCAGAGAAGGGGGACAGAGAGCAGAGGATGGGGACAGAGAGCAGAGGATGGGGACAGCGGTGCAGAGGAGGGGGACACAGCGTGAAAGGGGCAGAGGAGGGGACAGCGTGTGAGAGGGCAGAGGAGGGGACAGCGTGTGAGAGGGCAGAGGAGGGGACAGCGTGTGAGAGGGCAGAGGAGGGGACAGTGTGTGAGAGGGCAGAGGAGGGGACAGCGTGTGAGAGGGCAGAGGAGGGGACAGCGTGTGAGAGGGCAGATGAGGGGACAGCGTGTGAGAGGGCAGAGGAGGGGACAGCGTGTGAGAGGGCAGATGAGGGGACAGCGTGACAGAGCAGAGGCGGGGGGAGAGAGGGCAGAGGGGGCAGTGTGTCTGGATGCAGAGGGGGCAGAGTGCCTGAGGGCAGAGTGTCTGCATGCAGAGGGGGGGGACAGCGTGAGAGGGCAGAGGAGGGGGACAGTGTGACAGGAGGGGACAGAGCAGAGTGACAGTGTGACAGGAGGGGACAGGACAGCTGTCATATCAGTGACAGCTGCTGCGTGAGAGAGGAGGATGCTGGGTCCTGGCGCCACCCGGATTGGTAAGTGTTTCTGTTTGATTTTTTTATGGCTGGCGCGCGGCAGAGGGGACAGAGCAGAGTGACAGTGTGACAGGAGGGGACAGAGCAGAGTGACAGCGTGACAGGAGGGGACAGAGCAGAGTGACAGCTTGACAGGAGGGGACAGAGCAGAGTAACAGGAGGGGACAGCGTGGCAGAGGAGCTGTGACAGAGGACAGAGGAGCTGGGACAGAGTGAAAGGGGCAGTGGAGGGGGACAGCGTGACAGGAGGGAGACAGCGTGACAGAGGGCAGAGGAGGGGGACAGTAGGCAGAGGAGCTGGGGCAGCGTGAGAGAGGGCAGAGTGTCTGGATGCAGAGGGGGCATTTTTGCATACAACTAAATAAGTATTTCTGTCCTGACCTAAATACTTATTACAATTTTTTAACCCAACTACTTCTAAAACAGGACTGCTCAATAATTATTTTGGAGGGGTGCCTTGAAAAAATTTGGAGACTCTAAGGGTGCCGCGAACTGCAAAAGTTTGGGAACCACTGCATTAAAACAATACATTTAATCTCAGAAAGATACACCTATATGTAATGACATGTCAATAGACATTAAATCAAACAAATGTGACAATAAAGCAGAAAGAAGCTAGGGGCGCAGGTGAAGGCCAGCCTTAGACACTGACCTTCTCTGTTTTAAAGTAAATCCATTCTGGGACATACCCAGCACTGAAGACAAAATAGATAAGTAACCAGCACATTAGAAGACACTGTTCGGAATTGATTGCAACTGAGGGAAAAATAAGCATTTTGGCTGTAAATACCCAGACCAACTGCTAGTCTGATAATAAATTTGCAGAACTTGCGGAAGAGGTCTTCACTTATAGCAGCCGCCTTTCCCGTAGAGATTTATGCGCTCACAGGTACTCGGATGCCCACAGGTCTTAACTCTAGATGTAGTGCAAGTTTATTACCACCACCACAGCGGCAGGGCCAGAGGAGGCATTACAGATGGCAATGGATGGTCAGACGTAAGCCGAGGTCAGGGGTCCGAAGCAAACAGAGTAGTCAAATAACATGCCAAAAGGTCAGGGTCACCAGCACAAAAGCAGAGTCCAGAAACAGAGCAAAGGGTCACAACAGGAGGTCCAATAGCAGAGGGGCAGAGTATCCACAGGGACAAACAGGAACAGGACAGGAGCAGGTCAGCAACAGACAGTATCCACGCTATAACCGGCAGGGAGGCTAAGCCCTCCCTGCCTTAAATACTCAAGACAACCAATCAGGAACAGAGAATGAAATGGCATAATAAGCCCCCCATGTGTGGCTTAATGAATGTAATAAATGCTAATACCCCGCAGGCTTAGTAGGAGTCCTGGCGCACACGCCCGGCTTCCCTGTGTTCCCGGGACGGAAAAAACTGACAGCTCGACGTCCGTCCGTTGCCATAGCAACGGTCGGGCCGAGAACCGGTAGTGACATCCCGGTCATGGAGATGGCAGGGATTCGAGGGACAGAGGGGAGTGAGTCGCGGCAGTGCCCGCGGTCGCCATGGCTCGTAACACCAACCTGTTTTCATTGCAATCATTGTTCCTGCGGTTGCTACATGCTGCACACAAAAAAGTAAGTGCCTATGCAATTATATAAATATGCGCCCTGCGCTATTTCCCTTCAATAAATTGATACCATAAGTTATTTATAATTGATCCAGTCACAGCCCTGTCCCCTCCCCCACTTCCCGCATCGATACCAGGGTAAGGCGGGACATGCAAGGCTGTGGTCTGTGGCCACTCGTTAGGCCTGAGTCACAAAATCATCCCTCAATAAAGCTACAGAGACAGGAAACTCAGTATGCATTTGGAAGCCATAAGTAAGGATCGGAAGTAGCAGGTGGTATATAAAAAAAGAAAGGAGGACGTAAGGGTCGGCCATTACACAACACACCAGGGTCATCTTTCCACTGGGCCCCACAAGCAAGGGGGCCCCATAGACAGGGCTCTTTCTTAATTAGAATAAATAATCCTGCAAAAAAAAAAGAATTTACCTTTTGCGGTCACGCGATCAGGTCAGGCGGTTCCCTCCCTGTTCCCCTCCACCGTGCTCGCACTGAAAGTCGGGCGTCACATTTTCATTGAGGAGCACAGGACAGAGAAGCAAGCAAAATTCAAAGAAGCAGAAGACAGAATATAAGAAAAAAGAAGAGAACAGGGGTGCAATCAGAGAACACGGCGATTGAAAGGTAAGTGGAGAGGGGATTTGATTTTTTAGTTGTTGTACTTCAAAGGTGGCAGAGCAAGTACATTAAAAAAAAAGTGGTTATATATATATATATATATATATATATATATATTATGGGCCCCTGGGCAAAGCAGTGCACAGGGCCCTGTGCACTGCTTTGCCCAGGGGCCCATAAGGTTGGTAAGATGGCCCTGCAACACACCATAAAGATACACCAAGCTACGCAAACATGGGATTGAAGTAACTATCGTCATGAACAATCCTTCTTAAATAAAGTATACGAACAAATCGGCATCGTATATATTCGTACGTTGTACTACACAATCATAAAAGTCCATCTTATGGTAGTCCAGCATGCTGATCTATAACCGACTAGTGGAAGTGAACGCATATATTGTTACATTTATTAAATCGTGCATCGTACTCACTTTTTCCATTGCTTTGGCCACACATGAGCAAAATCATGATGGTAAAAATTGCCAGGAGAACGGTCCAGGTTGATTTGAGAGCGGGATTATTATAGGGGTGCCCCACACCCCCCATTACACCCTGTCCCGTGTGTGCATTCTTAGATGGGGCCCACTGCATGATCCCTAAAAGACTTGATCGCTTAAAACTGTCTTCACCCGAGAGGAGACAGATCAAGAAAAATATTCATTAATCAGTAAGACTGCTTTGTAGAAAGTCTCCGGGCTATTGTCCTCCAGTTTTCCTCTCGCCCAAGAACCACGCAACAATAAAAATAAACAAAAAGTGCTGTAACCGAGAAATTTGTATAAAAATGTATACATGTATGTCACTAGTTCTTCTTGCAAAGTCTCTCTCCCCCCCCCCCTTTCAAACCAATATATAAGTTAGTCAGTTGGCAGATGAGGAAAAACTTTCAAAACACCTGGTGTGGAGCACAGTAGACTGGAATGGATTCAGTAAATACCAGTGTTTTCTTATTTATACCATAATGAAGGATTTTATGCTAAAGAAGAAAGATAATAACGATCGTGAACGTTTTGGTTAGTGCAAAAAAGGGAATCATTTAAGTCAGCCTATGTCTGTTCGTAGTTAAACATCAGGGGGAAAAAATAAATTGTCCTGTAATAACGTCTGTTTAAATTACACACAAGTATGCATTTGCACCATATAAGTTATTTTTCTAGATTCAGTAAGGTTCGAATAGACTTTTTTAATTTGTAACATGCTCTAAAGCACCATTTCAATATAGGCGATCAAACAATTTGATCTGTTAATGTCTATATTGTAGACAATAAAAAGTATATAATGCTATGTAGTGTAAAAGAAATACCACAAATAAACGTGACTCTATTCACTAATATAATTATAAATTAATATCAATAAAAATATATAGCTGTTCACAAAACAACTTATATCACCATTGTTATTGCATTGCTATACACTATGTATGTGTATATATTTATATCCACACACACATCTATAATTAAATAATCAGTGAGGTTGTTGGATTGAAACTGCAACTAAAGTAGTTTAATAATTTCATAAATAGAGCAAGTATTGCCTTGGTGTGCTGTAGTGGTGAGGTCAGTACACTTTGAGCATTGCAGGGGTTAAGTTATGGGGAAATAGATACAAGTTGATTTTTATGATATTTTAAGCTTAGTTTGTTGTTTTGATTAGGTTAGGGAGGCAATTCTGCAAAGTGGAATGGTTCAGTTGCTGTTTAACAAACAAACTGTGACACACATTGTACTGTTTATATATCCTGAGGCATTACTGGTCACAGTGGCTTCTTGCTACCAGATTCAAAATTCATATCGTTGTATAAATTGTAATATTTTACATTTATTACCACTTGAGATTTTATGTTGTCAATAGAATATTATAAATCCCATATTACAAAGAAAAGAATATGCCACTCATGAGATATCTTTTACAGACTCTTAAGCTATCAGGATTTAAACTGTTTCAGGAACTACCCACTCACTGCATCACCTGTGTGGGTTACCTGTGTATGTACATGCCACAAATGTCCCTGGTTCATTAACAGTTTGTGTTTACTGACACCACATTTACCATAGGGACCAATGAAGTTTCTTTTTACAGACATTCGAACTACAGGGAACACAATCCTGTGGGAGAACATGTATATATGACTGTCTCACCTGCGCCATTCTCAGCACTTGGCACTAAACACCCAGGGAAGAAAGCTATTGGCACACGCTGTGTTAACCCCACAGTATTGATAGAAAGTCACAATGCTTGGTGCAGGCTATATATTCTTGTTCCCTTGTGGCTGAAAAGATTTCCTACAGAAACAATTTGTAGACAAAGATGAAAAAGAAGCCCTTAAATAAACTCTATTACAAAGTACATTTAAACAATTACTAAAAACCAATGATAAATTATGTTGTATAAATTACCCTTATGAATTAAATTTTTAATCCCCAAGGGTAAGGATTGTTAAGGATTATTCCTTTGTGTAGAAGGATGTCAGTGATTATGTGACCTTCCCATTGTCTGGCGGTCCATTAACAGTCTCACACTGTCTGTCACTGACAGTGTGATTAAAGTTATTTACCGATGCCTCCCTCCCGTCCCAGCATGCACAGCTGTGCTCCACCCTCCTTCTTTGATGTGAGAAGTCGAGGAGCGGGCAGCCATTGAAGAGGTCCCCTGCATTTGCTGACCAGCTTCAGGAATAAGATAAAGTGAGTATCTCCAATTTTATTTTTTTTGTATTATTTTTTTGTATTATTATTATTATTTTTTTCTCTAAGGGCTACCCATGCTGCATCTTTGATTTAAAAACTATGGTGGATAAAATAATTATTTTATTGCCACCTCATGCTTTATATTTGACTTGCTGCAAGTCAAATATAAAGCATGAGGTGCCAATAAAATAATCATTGTATCTACCATAGTTTTTAAATCAAAGATACAGCATGAGGTGGTAAATAAATAGTAATTTCTCTCGCAAATAGCTTGAAAATGAAATATAGAGTATGACGTGGCAAATGGTCATTTTTCTATGGTACAAAAAAATCACTATTGCCACGTCATACTCTATATTTCATTTGCAAGGTATTTGGGAGAGAAATTACTATTATTTGACACTTCATGCTCTATACTTGATTTTCAAACTATGGTGGAGAAAATGATTATTTTATTGCCACCTCATGCTCTATATTTGATTTGCTGCAAGTCAAAAATAGAGCGTAAGGTGCCAATAAAAGTCATTTTCTCCCCCAAACTTTGCAAGTCAAATAAAGAGCATGAGGTGGCAAATAGTCATTTTTCTACCACATAAAAATGACTAATTGCCACCTCATGCTCTATATTTGACTTGCAATCTATGGGGTATAATTGCTACACCATAGTTTGCAAGTGATGCAGAGGGGGGTCCAGTGGTGTGATGCAGAGCGGGGTGCAGTGGTGTGATGCAGGTGTTCCAAAATCTAACACCTGGATACCTCCCCTCTAGAAATCCTGTGTCTGCAGTGGAGTCTGGACAGCGTTATGCATCAAACATCACAGCATCTGGACAGCTGGAGAAGGTAAGGCTAATTTTTTTTTTTTAAATGCAAATGTACACAGTCGAAAAGGTAAGGGTCTGTGAGGCAGGTATTTGGTGTGTGTAGGGGGGGCGGTATCTTGAAATTTTGCCTAGGGCGATGAGAACCCTAGTACCGGCCCTGGGAGGGGGGGGGGGGGGGGGCAAAATGACACGATTGACCGCGTCCCGCCCCTCCTGCCCTCCAACCATGCTCCCTGCCCGGGATCTCCAGGAATTAACCTTTTAAAGGTTGGCAAGTATGATGCAGAGTACATAATATTAGCACAATGTTTTGGTACAAATACCTTTTGCCAGGTAAAGCTACATATGAACACCAGCACAGTTTAAATAATGGTAACGTTTTGAACAGAGTGCTAAAATATATGTTAGGGCAGCATATTACCTCCATTGTGTACACAATACATATTTTTAATTGTTATAATTTGTTTATAAGGCAGGCAAAGGGGCAACTAGGCATATGTTGAAAATCCCCATGTACAATTGTATGTTTATTATTTTAATAGCGTGTTTTATATAACTCCAAGAAATTGTATGTGATGTATGGTTTTCAGAGTTTATTGTTTTTAGTTTCATGGGTTCTGAAATGGTTAAACTGAATTAAGCTGGATTTGTTTGCTACACCATGACTTGCAAAGCAACATTATTTTGTTATCACTTGATATTGGTCCAGGAGATCTCTATGAAGGTTCTCTGAGGAACAACATGCTGATAGACCAGGTTCTTGTACTGTCCTTGGAAACAAAGACATTTGCAGAGTGTTCATGAGATAGGGTCAGGCAGACAGTAAACAGATTGAAAATAATCCCAGTTCGGTGATAACCACAAGAACAAGTAATTTAGTTCACAACAACAAAAATTTTAATTCTGAAAAAGTGTTGTTTTTCACCCCCCCCCCCACCACCACCAAAAAAAGTACCGTATATACTCGAGTATAAGCCGAGTTTTTCAGCACATTTTTTGTGCTGAAAAAGCCTCCCCTCGGCTTATACTTGAGTGATGCTCAGGGTGATCTAAGTGACCGGCATTCCTAGTGGGGAGAGAAGGTGCCGTACTGAGAGCAATGCAGGATGCAGCAGAGCGTGACCTCTGACATCACGTCACACTGCGCAGAGCCACGTCAGGAACAGATGCTGCCCGGCAAAAACACAGATCGGAGCCACCAGCGGGGAAACTACCCAGCACTCAGTGCCAGCTCACACACCGCCCGGACAGGACACCGCTGCCCGCCTGACCTCACAGCCATATCGACATCGCTCCTGCTCAGACCGGTCAGCGTCTACCCAACGTACCCGGGACCGCGCACAAGACTCCTGGCATCCACCATAATGGTAGTTTGACTACCATCAGAAGGTAATTGCATACTTTTGTCACATCTGATTCTGAATGGGATACACATTCACCATTACAGCCCCTACTGTGCATTCCAGGCTGCCAAAGTTAATACAGGTAGAAGCACTATTTACATCCATCTACCAGCGGCACGGACACTCTTATCAGTGCAATGCCTACAGCATCCATTAGAAATACTGCTCTGCATGTTGAACACTGTAACATTTACCTCTGTTTAACACTGTGCCATATTTATACTGTCTACTGTTTATATTTGCTTTATACTGTATGAATCCAATACATCTATACTCATTCATTAATCAACCTACTGATGCATCAATTAATGTAATTTTATTGGTATCTATTTTTATTTTTGAAATTTACCAGTAGCTGCTGCATTTCCCACCTTAGGCTTATACTCGAGTCAATAAGTTTTCCCAGTTTTTTGTGGTAAAATTAGGTGCCTCGGCTTATATTCGGGTCGACTTATACTCGAGTATATACGGTACATTGAGCTTCTACTGTTTTGAAACACTGTGTGCATCAATAATGGATCCATTTCCAATTTCAATCTAACCCTTACCTACAAAGCCTTCAACAACAATAACCCTTTATATATATCTCATTCTGCTATTAACTTGTGGAAGTCACTACCATGCCCAGTCAGACTTTCCCTCAGACTTTCAATCTTTAAACAATCTCTTTCTACAGTGTACCCTACTCCCACCTATAATACTCATACAGGCACACTCTTCCTACTATCCCAATCTCTTATCCAGGGCCTCATCAATCTGGAGCGCTGGATCCTGGAAGTAACTGAGAACTAGGGATGTGCACGGGCGACTTTTGAGGTCTCGTGTTTTGTGTTTTGGATCCGGATTTTCTCGATGTTTTGGGTTCGGATTTGTTTCGCAAAACACCTGCCGAAAGGTTTTGGTTCGGATTTAAGGTTTTGGATTCGGGTTTTTTTTGAAAAAAGCATAAAAAGTTAAAAAATCAAGTTTTTGGGCTTATTTTCACTCCTACGCAATTATTGACCTCAATAACATTCAATAACAAGCATTTCCACTAATTTACCGTGTATTCTGAACACCTCACAATATAGTTCTTAGTCCAAAACTTTGCAACGAGCTATCTTTCTAGACTGCGTAGTGGAGTGGTCCCCACAATATAATAAGAAAACCATCAACTGGTCTTAATCGCACCAAAACATGTACCTGGACTGCGTAGAGGAGTGGGTCACCACGATATAAATTAAAAACCCTGAACTTGTATGATTCGCACCAATAATGTACCTGGACTGCGTAGAGGAGTGGGTCACCACAATATATATAATAAGAAAACCATCAACTGGTATGAATCGCACCGAATAATGTTCCTGGACTGCGTAGAGGAGTGGGTCACCACAATATAAATTAAAAACCCTGAACTTGTATGATTCGCACCAATAATGTACCTGGACTGCGTAGAGGAGTGGGTCACCACAATATAAATTAAAAACCCTGAACTTGTATGATTCGCACCAATAATGTACCTGGACTGCGTAGAGGAGTGGGTCACCACAATATAAATTAAAAACCCTGAACTTGTATGATTCGCACCAATAATGTATCTGGACTGTGTAGAGGAGTGGGTCACCACAATATAAATTAAAAACCCTGAACTTGTATGATTCGCACCAATAATGTACCTGGACTGCGTAGAGGAGTGGGTCACCACAATATAAATTAAAAACCCTGAACTTGTATGATTCGCACCAATAATGTACCTGGACTGCGTAGAGGAGTGGGTCACCACAATATATATAATAAGAAAACCATCAACTTGTATGATTCGCACCAATAATGTACCTGGACTGCGTAGAGGAGTGGGTCACCACAATATAAATTAAAAACCCTGAACTTGTATGATTCGCACCAATAATGTACCTGGACTGCGTAGAGGAGTGGGTCACCACAATATAAATTAAAAACCCTGAACTTGTATGATTCGCACCAATAATGTACCTGGACTGCGTAGAGGAGTGGGTCACCACAATATAAATTAAAAACCCTGAACTTGTATGATTTGCACCAATAATGTACCTGGACTGCGTAGAGGAGTGGGTCACCACAATATAAATTAAAAACCCTGAACTTGTATGATTTGCTCCAATAATGTACCTGGACTGCGTAGAGGAGTGGGTCACCACAATATTATTAAAAAACCCTACACAGGTCTGAATTCCACCCAAAAAGTTTATGGACTGCATAGTGTAGTGTTCCCCACAATATTATTTAAAAATTTTGCAGCAACAGTCAACGTTGTTTAATATCTGATACACCTCTATCTGGACTGCATAGTGGAGTGGCCCCAGTACCCAATTTGGTACCGGGGCCACAATACCTCCTCCAAACATGGTACAGACCATTCGTCATTGAGATCCCATCAAGTATGTTAAAGACAGACAGGGTCGAAGTGTTATTGGTTGACTTTGTAAACCAAAAAACTGTCCCTGTTGCACATAGTCGTGCAATGAAGACTGACTTTTTCATTTAAAGGCACCATCTTTCAAGTGTAGTGTTTGTAAGTCATATTATACTTTTGGTAAAATTGGTTTATTTTGTTCCTCTTTATGGTAACTACTAATAGAATTAAAGTATTAAATAGAAGCGGCAGTTCCTCTTTATGGGAATTAGTAATAGAATTAAAGTATTAAACAGAATTAAAGTATTAAATAGAGTGGTATAGAGTGGTAGTGTGGTATAGAGTGGTCCCCACAATATAATAATAAAACCCTCAACTGGTCTGAATTCCACCAAACAAGTATCTGGACTGCGTAGTGGGGTGGCCCCGGTACCCAATTTGATACCGGGGCCACAATAAAATAAATACACCCTCAACTGGTCTGAATTCCACCAAACAAGTATCTGGACTGCATAGAGGACTGGCCACTGGCCACCACAATAAAAAATATATAGAACACCTTCAACAGGTCAGAATTACACCCAAAAATAGTATCTGGACTGCGTAGAGTAGTGGGCACTGGGCACCACAATAAAAAATATATAGAAAACCTTCAACAGGTCAGAATTACACCCAAAAATAGTATCTGGACTGCGTAGAGTAGTGGGCACTGGGCACCACAATAAAAAATATATAGAAAACCTTCAACAGGTCAGAATTACACCCAAAAATAGTATCTGGACTGCGTAGAGTAGTGGGCACTGGGCACCACAATAAAAAATATATAGAAAACCTTCAACAGGTCTGAATTAAACCCAAAAATAGTATCTGGACTGCATAGAGGACTGGCCACTGGCCACCACAATATAATATATAGAAAACCTTCAACAGGTCAGAATTACACCCAAAAATAGTATCTGGACTGCGTAGAGTAGTGGGCACTGGGCACCACAATAAAATATATAAAAAAACCTTCAACAGGTCTGCATTACACTGCACATACGGCTGCTCCTCCATCCTCTCCATCATATACATGTTGGAGTTTCAGCGTGTGAAAACCTCTTGTTTTTGATAATGTCAGTGCATTTTGAATATTTTTCAATTTGCCCCACACCACTGAATGTACTTTATCTATGATACGCATCTATCTATCTTGACTGCGTAGTGTGGTGGCCCCGGTACACAATTTGGTACCGAGGCCACTATATAATTAAAAAACCCTCCACGGGTCAGAATTCCACCAAAAAAGGGTATGGACTGCGTAGTGTGGTGTGCCCGGAACACAATTTTTTACAGCGCCAACAATATAATTAAAAAATTGGGCATCAACTGTCACCGTTGTTTAATATCTGATACACCTAAATATGGACTGCACAGTGGAGTGGCCCCGGTAGTAAATTTGGTGCCGGGGCCACAATACCTCCTCCAACTTCCAAGTGTAGTGTTTATAAAGACAGACAGCGTCGAAGTGTTATTAGTTGACTTTCTTAACCCTAAAATTGTCCCTGTTGCAAATATTCGTGTAATGGACAGTTACTTTTTCATTGAAAGACTCAAGCTTTCAAGTGTAGTGTTTATAAAATATAAACAACAATACAGTAGTTTTAGAGCACGTCAATACCTCTTGTTTTAAATTATGACAGGGCATTTTACTTTTGGTTTAATTTCTTGAATTTGTTTAAATTTGGTTTTACTTTTTGAACATGGCAAACGACTGTTGATTGGTCATATAATGCAAAAAAAAAAGTTCCAAGATGGAGTTGTCCTTGGGCCCTCACACCCACCCTTATGTTGTTGAAATAGGAGATGCACACTTTAACAAACCAATCATTTCAGCGACAGGGCCTACCAAACAACTTTGGCTGAAATGATTGGTTTGTTTGGGCCCCCACACCAAAAAAGCTATTCATCTCTCCCTGTACAGACTAAACAGGCTCTACTGAGGCAAGATGTCGTCCTCATCCTCAACCTCTGATTCCTCTCCCCCTTCAGTGTGTACTTCCTCCTCATCACACATTATCAATTCGTCCCCGCTGGACTCCACAACCACAGGTCCCTCTGGAGGCCAGTGCTGTACTTCATTGAGGAATTGATTATTCATTTTTATAAACATCATTTTTTCAACGTTATGAGGAAGCAACCTCCTTCGCCGCTCACTGACCAGGTTCCCTGCTGCACTAAAAACTCTTTCCGAGTACACACTGGAGGGGGGACAACTCAGGTAAAATAGAGCCAGTTTGTACAGGGGCTTCCAAACTGCCTTTTTTTCCTGCCAGTAACAATATGGACTGTCTGACATGTCTACTTGGATGGTGTCAGCAAAGTAATCATCCACAATTTTTTCTATTGTGACAGCATCCAATGCAGCGAGAGTAGACATGTCTGCAATGGTTGGCAGGTCCTTCAGTCCGGACCAGATGTTATCAGCATCCCTGCCAGCGCCTCTTTTGGGAAAACTGAGCTTTTTCCTCGCAGCCATAGATGTGGAAGAAAATGAGGGTGGAGCTGTTGGCATGTCACCGTCCTCTTCAGAGGACAATCTCCTGACCAGCAGGTCTTTGCACCGCTGTAGACTTGTGTCCGCCGGAAACAGAGACACAACATACGCTTTAAACCGAGGATCGAGCACGGTGGCCAGAATGTATTCCTCTGACTTTAAAAGAGTGACCACCCTCTGATCCTGGCAAAGCGTACGAAGGGCTACATCCACAAGAGCTACATGCTTGGTGGAATCGCAATGGCTTACCAGCTCCTCCCTCACTTTCTCCAGCTGCTTCTGCAACAGCCTGATCAGGGGAATGACCTGACTCAAGCTGGCAGTGTCGGAACTGACTTCTCGTGTGGCAAGTTCAAATGGCTGCAGAACCTTGCACAACACGGAAATCAGTCTCCACTACGCTTGACTGAGGCGCATCCCCACTCCTTTGCCTATGTCGTAGGTGGCTGTGTAGGCCTGAATGGCCTTTTGCTGCTCCTCCATCCTCTGCAGCATATAGAGGGTGGAGTTCCAGCGCGTCACAACCTCTTGTTTGAGGTGATGGCAGGGCAGGTTCATGCTTTTTTGATGTGCCTCTAGTCTGCGGTAGGCACTGGCTGAATGCCGAAAGTGTCCAGCAATTTTGCGCGCCACCGCAAGCATCTCCTGCACACCCCTATCACTCTTGAGGTAATGCTGCACCACCAAATTAATGGTGTGGGCAAAACATGGGACGTGCTGGCAATTGCCCATATTTAATGCCCGCACAATGTTACTGGCATTGTCTGACACCACAAATCCCCATGAGAGTCTAAGTGGGGTAAGCCACTGGGAGATAATTTCCCTCAGTTTCTCTAATATGTTGTCAGCGTTGTGCCTCTTATTAAAGCCTGTAATACACAATGTTGCCTGCCTTTGCACGAGCAGCCATTTTGTAGATGCTGCTACTGATGCAGCTGTTGCTGTTGCTGCGGAAGGGGATGCATCTACCCAGTGGGCTGTCACAGTCATATAGTCCTTCGTTTGCCCAGAACCACTTGTCCACATGTCCGTGGTTAAGTGGACAGTGGGTACAACCGCATTTTTTAGAGCACTGAGGACACTTGATCGTACTTCTCTGTACATTTTTGGTATCGCCTGCCTAGTGAAGTGGAATCTCGACGGGATTTGGTACCGGGGACACAATACCTCCATCAACCCTCTAAATCCCACTCCACTGATGGCGGACACCGGGCGCACGTCTAACACCAACATTGCAGTTACAGCCACAGTTATACGCTTTGCAATAGGGTGACTACTATCGTATTTTGTGGTCATGGCAAACGACTGTTGTACGGTCAATTGTTTTGTGAAAGACTTAGCGGTCTTACGACTTCCCCTCTGGGAAGATGACCGACTAACAGCAGCAGCAGTGGCAGTAGTAGGTGTACCGCTGCAGGATTCCTCGGATGAATCCCGTATTGAGGAGGACTCAGTCTGGCTGCTGACTTGGGCTGCAGGACTGAATCTGATGGAGATTGTGGAGGAAGTTGACGAGGAGGGTGTTGCTGGTGTGTATCCAACTGGACCACGGGATTTAGGTGTCCCTATACCGATGAGGGTCCTAGCCCCAGTTCCTGAACTAACCACTGAACTATGAAGGTTATTCAGGTGACGTATAAGGGAGGATGTTCCTAGGTGGGCAAGATCCTTACCCCTGCTTATTTGAGCTTTACATAAGCTACATATGGCCATACATTGGTTGTCTGGATTTGGATAAAAATAACTCCAGACCGAAGAGGTGCATTTTTTGGTCTTCTGACCAGGCATGACGATGGGCTTTTTTTATCCCATGGACATCAGCTGTTTCCCCCCCTGGTGCCTCATTTACAATAACCACATCACCATCCTCATCATCAAGTTCCTCCACAGCGCCAGCTACATCATCAATAGGCTCCTCCCGAGCCACCTCTTCCCGTACAGTGATGGGAAGGTCAGGCTTGACAACCACCAACACCCTTGGACTCGCCTTGAGGATTTGTGATAATTTCTCTTTAGAAGGCAGAGTTGTTTGCTGTTTTGTTGCTGACAGCATAACTCTCTTCAATTTTTTGGAGGGGGGGGGGAGGAGGAGGAGGGATAAGATCCGTGGGTGAAGCTGAACCACTAGTCATGAACACGGGCCAGGGCCTAAGCCGTTCCTTGCCACTCCGTGTCGTAAATGGCATATTGGCAACTTTACGTTTCTCCTCAGATGATTTTAAGTTTCTCTTTTTGCTACTTTTTCTTAACTTGGGCTTTTTGGATTTTACATGCCGGTACTACGAGATTGGGCATCGGGCTTGGAAGACGACGTTGATGGCATTTCATCGTCTATGTCATGACTAGTGGCAGCAGCTTCAGCATTAGGAGGAAGTGGGTCTTGATCTTTTCCTACTTTATCCTCCAAATTTTTGGTCTCCATTATATGTAGCACAAGATACTGCAGAATGTGTGAACTTGGTAATATTGCAGTACCAATGGACTTATACTGCTGGATTGGTTTTGCAAATTTGGTTATAATTACTTTTTTTTTTTTAATTTTTAATTTTAATATTTTTTATAACTTTTTTTTTATTTTTAAAAAACTTGGGAATAATGGGGAAATAACTATGCCCTTAGAAGCACAGAGCACAGGACACAGCACCACTGGACTGAACAGGACACAGCACAGGACCCAGCAGCACTACGGAACTCAGCAGGACAGAGCACAGGACACAGCACCACTGGACTGATACTGCAGAATGTGTGAACTTTGTAATATTGCAGTACCAATGGGCTTATACTGCTGGATTGGTTTTGTAAATTTGGTTATAATTATATATTTTTTTTTAATTTTTAATTTTTTTTATTTTTTTTTACTTTTATTTTATTTTTTGAAACACTTTGGAATATTGGGGAAATAACTATGCCCTTAGAAGCACAGAGCACAGGACACAGCACCACTGGACTGAACAGGACACAGCACAGGACCCAGCAGCACCACTGACCTCAGCAGGACAGAGCACAGGACACAGCACCACTGGACTGAGCACAGCACAGCACAGAACTTAACTGAACAGCACAGAATTTAACTGAACAGCACGAGATATAGCAGGACAGAGGACCACCTAACACACCCTCCCTCTACCCTGATCAATGCCCGAGTGAAGATGGCGGCGACTAGCGGGGAATTTATAGGATCCGAGTATCGCGAGATCGGACAACGGGATTATGAGTCAGAACCTCAGTTTCAGATTTGAATTTGGCGCCAATACCCGGATCTGTCTCGGATCCGACTCGGATCGGCAACGTTCGGGTGGGCTCGGATTTCAGAAATCCAAATGCGCTCATCTCTACTGAGAACTGCAGCTCACATGGACAGGCAGCTAACAGCAGTCTGATTTGTTGCCAGGCTGCCTGTGATGAAGATGAAGACTGCAGTTCCTGAATGCCAGCAAGTAAGTGAGTCTGGATGTCTGAATGGGTTTGATTAATGGGTGCTGGGTGGTCCATTAAATGGCTGTGTGGGTCAATGAAATATCTTAATTCTGCTGATGAAATTAGCTAAGTGGGCTGATGAAATGGGCAAAGGGGACTGATGAATGGCCGAAGGGGGCTGATGAAATATCTGAAGGGGGGTTGATGAAGGCGCCCAAGACGCTGATGAAATGGCTAAGGGGGGCATTTAAAAAAATAGAGCAGCTTTGCTTTGGGGGACAAGGATGTTCTCCGTATTTTGTGCCAGTTACAAGGTTGCTCTCTGTGGTCTCTGTGTTCCCTAGAAAGCTAAATACTAGTCAGATGGGGCTAGAGTATGTTTGTATTTGATTATAGTTCTTTGACAACAATTTTTCATATATTTTATTGTGTATATATGAATGTGCAATGGGATAATTTTGTTTGACTGTAATGGAGTGTTGTATTTGAACTAAAGAGTCTAATCATTCAAGGATTGTTAACGTTTTGCATTATAATACAATGTATATTTTCAAAAAAGCAACTGTCCCTACTCTTTGTTTTCACATGTGCACTTATATTGTCTACCTTGTACATCCTGTTTTAGGTATTCTCTATTTACCCCTATGTAAGCAATCTGTGGATGTCTGGTATATGTATTATTTTGTTTTTCATAAATTATGTAATGTGTTTTGGATCATTGCTGTTTGTTTATTATATACTACTGTAAATGTCATGTAGGACACTGCAGACCTTTTGTGGCGCCTCATAAATAAAAGATAATAATAATACCCCACTGCCAGGCACCTGAGAAATCACTGATAATAATAATAATGGGTGAAATATGAAATTTGGATAATGCTGACCTTAGGGACAAAGTGATTACGACATTAACACATATCATAATAAAATATGTATTTACTGTTTTATATTTATCCATGGAATCACACACCCAAGCAAATTTTAATGACTATGGCTAGGGGGATTTTAGATACGTATAAAAATAGTCAGGTTCTGGGCGCTTGTAAAGGAAAGATATATCAATTTAATATGGATAGGTCCACAATACGCTCCGGCCGGAACGAGACAGCTTAGATGTGTTAAACAATTAACATGCATCAATTGACACTGCCGAAAACAATGATAATGGTAAAAAACACTATAAACTCAGTGTGATTGAAAATATGGTTAGAGTGCACTTGCAAGCTACTAAAATATGAAATGACAATTGGTATGAACCGCAAAAAGGGAATGTAAGGAAATATAATGTCCAGAGTTGTAAAATAAAAATGTTGGTGATGATGAAAAATGCAAGCAAAAATGAAATTGGTAGCCGTTACTCACATGAAGCAGGGATGTCTGGCTGTCTATAATGCAGACAGGCACTTAGTAGCGGTCCCAGAGTCTGTGCTGATGAGGTTAGATATAACGTTGATTTCAATGATAAAAAGCACCCAGCAGAATGCCAATTATTAAAACAAGAATGAGGAAGAAAGTTCTTCTAGTTCCTAAAGGGAAATCCTCTCCTTGTTGAAAGAAAAAATGATCCCGCTCAAATAGCGTGTGCACGCTGCGGGATATCTTCGTGTTGAGATTAAATGTATGGATATCAAAATGCCTCCAATAATGGACAGGTACCCAGCAGAATATAGGTGGTGATGATCCAAATGTAGTCCTCCTAATCCCCAACGTAGTCTCTCTCTTTCTCATAAAGTTGAGGCTAAACAGGGGAAGCGGTAGTGCCGCTACGGATGAGCGCATACACGCTACAGGCTGGTCTCCGATGTGGATGTCTGTATATGGTAATGTAAGATGCTAGCATGCTAGTAAGTTGAATAAAACTGAGTTGAGGGACAGTCTCCAACGCGTTTCGCCCGGTGGCAATGGCCAGTGGGCTTCCTCAGGGATAGTAATGTCCAACTGGTCTTCCTAGCCAGTTTTTAAAGAGATCCGGATGTGCCAATCAGCCAAGAGGCAATGGAGTAATTAAGTAATTAGTGAATAAATCTGAGTACTGGTGATTGCACAACAATCCAACAGGCATGATGGAAAAAAACAAAAGAAAACGATAGTGCACTAGTTGCAAAACAAAAAAGAGCATGTTTGAACATATATAGAAAAATATATATAAATAGATCTGGTTGCATAAATATTAATTGGTGATGTACATGGTATATATATGAAATGAACAAAAATAAATAAAAATAAAAATAAAAATAAATAAAAAAAATAAAAAAATAAAAAAAAATAAAAAAAATATATATATAAAAAAAGGGGGATTTTAGCCTTTTTCCCCCCAATAAATTCTTTATTGAATTTTGATAATTTTTCAAAGAGTAGTGGTGGGTGAACGATCAGAAAGGGAGAAGGGGGTGAGGAGGTGGAGGGGGGAAGCAATATAAACAATATTTAATGCAGGCTGTACAATGAAAACAACATCTCATATTTTCAGAACCACCTGACAAATGACAACTTAAAATAATCTTGTCAGTAACAATGATTTCTAGCTGATTCAGATGATTGTGCAATTTCAGAATTCTTTGGGATAAATGCTGGGCATGAATGTTGGGTTATTCCATAACAGGGTCAGCATGGGATGATTGCATCATAAATGGTAACCTGGGTGCCTTGGTCTCAAAATAATAATGACAAAGAAACAGTGGCGATTGTTCTCACATAACATGGTCTGTTTTGGGGTTTGATCCACAATAGTGAGTATATGGAGAATAAGCTTGTAAAATATGCCTCTGTTTGTCTAGCTTCTGAGTGACTGTGCTGAGTGCCACAGAGTACATTGAACCATATGTGTAGCACGATAATACTTTAGGAGATCATGGAATGCGCATCTTGACCCTGGGTTCCCTGTCAACCCAGATACATTTTGAAAGAATGTGTTATAAATCTTTAAGGATTGTAGTATGCATTTCTACTGGGAGAGTCTGCCATCAATGTAGGAGTTTAAGGAGGACGCTCATTTTCATTGCCTCTATGAAGCCAAACCAAGAAATGATTGGTTTATTCCAGTTTTCTAGATTCACTTTAAGAAATTCTAACAAGCAAGGGACATTTACAGAATAAAGTTGATTGTATGATCTGGTTAGATGAACTCCTAAACATTTAATTTTCTGATTTGCCACTAAAAGATGAAATCAGAGATGTTTTCATCCCACTTGGGGATATATTTCAGTCAAGAATTTCTGATTTTTCAGCATTGATCTTATATATTGAACCTTTGCTATATGCTGAAATTCTTGGAATAAATTATGGAGCCAGATGAGGGACTTGGTTATAGTAAGTGGTAAGACATATCCGTACAAAGCTATTTTGTGCTCTCTTGGGCCAGGCTTCATACCTGAACTGTCAGGGTTATTGTATATTCCTGCTGCCAAAATCTCCATGACTAGAGCAAAGATTAAGCGGGTCACAGGCACACCTGCCTTTTGCTGTTTTTAATTTGGAAGGATGGTGATTGGAAACCAGTGGTGAGCACATATCCTCATGGGTTATGGTACAAAACCTATGTCAGTTAGGTTTTGTTGCATAAAGGGCCATGCTACCCTGACAAAAAACATTTCTGCATCAAGGGCAACCACTGGAGCCAGGCGTGACATTCAGCTGGTTGCATAGATAAAATTGATAGTCCTTCTGATGTTATCTGAGGCCTGTCTGCTAGGCATAAAACCCACTTATTTTGCATGAACTAGAGAAACTATGACCGACCAGAGTCTAAGGGCTAAATGTTTTGTGAATAGTTTCAAATTTACATTAATACAACTGGATGTACACCAACCACTACTACTCTCATCATCTGATAAACTGAACCTGATTTCATTGTAACTTGTGGTTTTCATCTAGGCAACTGCGCTTTTTAAAAGTAAGTGACAGGAATTTGTTATCTATTGCTATAACCTATGTTGGACTGCTGACTTTTGACACTGGTCGGGCACTCATTAAGCCTGAAGAAGACCAATACTTGCCTTTTCTTCTCTATGATCAGCTGACCAATTAGCGCAGATATAGCTAGTTTGTATTCTTCCCAACTATATTTTAGCATTCAGTCTACAGGGAAACTTGTGGGGTGTGATGTTTTTGGGGTTACCTAAGTGGGTTTCTCTCACAAATTGGTAACAAATGTACAATTAAACAACACAGTGGAACAAACACTGAACTGTAGACATCCAGAA
The DNA here is from genome assembly GCF_038048845.1 of Mixophyes fleayi. Taxonomy (NCBI): domain Eukaryota; kingdom Metazoa; phylum Chordata; class Amphibia; order Anura; family Limnodynastidae; genus Mixophyes; species Mixophyes fleayi. The sequence continues at coordinate 230,827,583 of NC_134402.1, forward strand.
ATAAGGTCATCTACTACTTGACTCTGCATGGGACATTGCAACTAGGTATTTCTTTCGCTGCAGTTCTTAAGTTTAGAACTATACCATCTTTCGCTCTCCCTGCAACACACATCTTTGTCCGCATTACCTCCTCACTACACTACAGTCATGGCCAAAAGTTTTGAGAATTACACATTATTATTATATTATTTAAGTCTGCTGCCTCAGTTTTTATGATGGCAATTTGCATATACTCCAGGATGTCATGAAGAGTGATAAGATGAATTGCAATTAATTTCAAAGTCCCTCTTTGCCATGACAATGAACTTTATCCCCAAAACAACATTTCCACAGCATTTCAGCCCTGCCACAAAAGGACTAGCTGACATCAGGTCAGTGATTCTTTCTTTAACACAGGTGAGAGTGTTGACAAGGACAAGGCTGGAGATCACTCTGTCATGGTTTTTGAGGTAGAATAACAGACTGGAAGCTTTAAAAGGAGGGTGGTGCTTGAAATCATTGTTTTTCCTCTGTTAACCATGGTTATCTGCAAGGAAACACGTGCAGTCACCATTGATTTGCACAAAAAGGGCTTCACAGGCAAGGATATTGCCGCTAGTAAGATTGCACCTAAATCAACCATTTATCGGACCATCAAGAACTTTAAGGAGAGAGGTTCAATAGTTGTGAAGAAGGCTTCAGGGCAACCAAGAACATTGAGCAAGCACCAGGACCGTCTCCTAAAGTTGATTCATCTGCGGGATAGGGGCACCAGCAGTGTAGAGCTTGGTCAGGATTGGCAGCAGGCAGGTGTGAGTGCAACTGCTCACACAGTGAGGCGAAGACTTTTGGAGGATGGCCTGGTGTCAAGAAGGCCAGCAATGAAGCCATTTCTCTCCAGGAAAAACATCAGGGACAGACTGATATTCTGCAAAAGGTGCAGTGTTGAACAGCTGAGGACTGGGGTAAAGTAATTTTCTCTGATGAATTCCCTTTCAAATTGTTTGGGGCATCTGGAAAAAGCTTGTCCGAAGAAGGAAAGGTGAGAACTACCATCAGTCCTGTGCCATGCCAACAGTAAAGCATCCTGAGACCATTCACGTGTGGGGTTGCTTCTCAGCCAAGAGAGTGGTCTCACTCACAATTTTGCCTAAGAACACAGCCATGAATAAAGAATGGTATCAAAACATCCTTGTGACTGGATCACTGATAAATAACTTCTGGCATAAATTTATTTAAAGGAAATAGCGCAGGGTGGTTATTTATATAATTGCACATGCACTTATTTTTGATATTGTGTACATTTTCAAATAGGAAATCGTTATTTCTGAGACCAGGGTAGAAAATTTGTTTTCCTATTTTAACCTTTCTAATGCAAATTCCTTATTTCTGATGTATATATCTGATGCAGTGAGCCTTTGTGGATGGAGGTCTTTTGTGTATTGGGATGTGTTTTGTATGGAAGTGTAATTGTTTGGGTTTATAAGGTTGCTAGTGGAAACCTCCAATTAGGCATGTGGGGAGGGAGTATGATAGCAGGAAATACCTGCTCTAGTCAAAGGCCCACCTAGCAGGGGGTCGTTACTGTGTGGCCTTTTTGTCAGAGTGTTCAAACCTTTCTGAACATTGTGAACATCATGTGATGCATGACATCCCAGCATCTCTAGAATTTCATAGATAAGTGTAAATATTGTTGGCTTTGCAGTGCATGTAAATCCATGTTTGTGTAAACACATTACACAATGATTCTAAAAATAGCCTGTGTCTAAACTGTATAAAAGGCACTGGCTTGTACTGAAAACTTGTACTTCTGATTTCATCTGACCTTAGCGCTGGTACCTTTAACCAATGTGAGAGCAAATAAACATCTTGCTTCAAAGACCTGCTTGTAAACATCTTCAAAATTGCTGTATTCCTGTCACCTACAGATTAGACCCAAAATCTAATCCGTTCCCGGCTGTCCTGAAGTTTGGACCCTGCTTTTTCGGTACGACCACTCTGGCTGCTACCCTGCAGTCCTGGCCAGGGGTGATCCATCCACAGTATCCCTATCCAAGAGGTCAGGAGTACCAACCCAGGTACACCAGTAACAAAGATACGCTAGCAGCATCAGTTACCCAGAAACCTGGTTCTGGATGCCGGTCCAGTGGTGGCAGCATTTGTAAGCATCTCCTACTGCGGCAAGAGGGCGCATTTGGAATAGAGATGGCCACTACCCCCGTGTTTTGGTTTTGGGTTTGGATCTGGATTACCTTTTGTGTTTTTGTTTTGGCAAAACCGCCCTTGCATGTTTTGGTTTTGTTTTGGTTTTGTTTTGCAATTTGTTAAAAAATTCCATAATTTAGTGCTCCACCTGTTTCTTGGATAATTGAGGTAATTCTACAGCTAATAAATGTCAATGAACGCTGACACTCCCGGGATGTGTGCTTTTATCAGACACACACCAATCCAGGGTGCCAGACAACACACTAAAAAGAGCTATTGAAATTCATAGCAAAAAAGGCAGTTGGGTGTCTATCTGTATTTTACACCCTACACTTATAGTTAAATAGGAAAAAAATCAGCCTGCAAAGACTGGACGATCAATAGAAATGGCCAAAGCAGATTTTCTGCTTGGGGCTAGATTATTCCCATACATTAAAATAGAAAAAAAAGCAGCCTGCAAAGACTGTACAATAAAATTGAAATGCCCAAAGCAGATTTTCTGTTTGGGTCTAGATTATTCCCATAGATTAATATTGAAATAGAAAAAGAAGCAGCCTGCAAAGACTGTACAATAAAATTGAAATGCCCAAAGCAGAATATCACTGACTGGTATTAGCGCAACTAAACTGAGAAGCGCAGAGTCTAACGCACCACCCGTGTTCGCCAGGGACCCCCGCAAGGAGGTTTGGGCTTTGCTGCGTGTGATATGCAGGTCGCGGTTCTCCCAGATAGTTACCAGCGCAGTGAATGGAGAGTAGTCAAACAGGCTGAGTCAAAACCAGAGGAGCGCAGTACAACGGAGAGAAGGCAAATCATAGTCCGGAACAGTCCAAGGGTCAAAACCAGTGCGGGCAGCGAAGAACAAGGGATGATCCGGAAGAGAAGTCAAACTATAGCCAAGGAGTCAATACACAGGAGTAACACAGGAACAACAATGCTGGAGCTGGAAGAACCAATATTCTGGCACCAGACATGTGTCAGAGGCTGCTTTATATACCCTAAAGTGCCTCCCGATTGGGTTAGGGAGATTTTGGCGGTTTAGACATGCTGGCTGCAGACAGGTGAGGAGAGATAGCGTTCTGCTGATAGGCAACAGGACGTGGATTGCGGAGAGAAGGTGTCCGTCTCCGGCGCCTGTGGAGAGCGCAGAGACGGCACCTGACAATGGGTTTCCAAATGGCTTGTTTTCCTTCCCAGTATGGAAAGGGACTGTCTGACATTTCCATATCAATTAACTCTTGAAAATAATACTCCACCATCGTTTGCATGTTAAAAGTTGGATTGGTTGGAGTTATGGGCAAGATCACACATATTTTGGTAAAATCTTTCAAACCAGCCCAGATGTCAAACTGTTGTGGGCTGCCACCTGCGTCATTCCTGCTTCTCTTTGGAAAGTGCAATTTCGTGCCAGAACCTCACGTGCCAGAACTGCTGCCACTGGTGCCACACTGCTGCCACTGGTGCAGGACTTGCACAAACAACCTCATCGTCATCAACTTCCTCATTAGCGCCCTCGTCGGCTACACAAATCTCTCCCTCATCCTCTTCCAATTCCAAAGTGGCATCCTCAATTGGTGTATCGCCGGCTACACTCGGGTTGTTCAGGCACACATCAGCAGAAATGCTGAAAGGGCCCTTCTTTATGGATACAATATCAGAATGGTCACGATTACACATTCCACTTGTGGAAAGAATCTACTCAGGGATTTGTGTCATTTCTGAATCAGAACATACATTTTCCTCTAATGCCTTACTGTTTTCTTCAAGCTCGGCTTTTACACCTAAAAGTATTTGGACACCACTTTTGGAGTCTGAATGACAAGGTCTTGCTTGGTCATGACTGACCTCACAAGAAGATGCCTCAGTCACAGTTGCAGAACTAGCACTCATAGAGAAAGGTGAAGGCCTCATTCTTTCTTTGCCACTGCGTGTGTAGAATGGCATGTTGGCAAAAAAAAAAATTTTCGGCAGTTAACTTTTCATCGGTTACAGTTCTTTTTCTCTTAAACACGGTAAAAGGTTTTTTTGTGTGTGTTTTTTTCCTGACTTAAAAAGACTATGTACTTTTACATAGGCTTTACCAGACGATGTACAGGGAAGACTACCATCAGGACTGGTGCCCTGCAGCTGCTTGCTGATCCTGCTCATATGTGGACTGCTGTGAATCCATTTTAATGAGGCCCAAAACACTTGTAGTGCAAATTCAGAAATATATAGTGCTGGTATATAATAATTTCAACACCAGAAAATAGTTTTTTTCAAAGAGGGAAATATCTGACTTGTAGTGCAAATTCAGAAATATATAGTGCTGGTATATAATAATTTCAACACCGGAAAATAGCTTTTTTTCAAAGAGGGGAATATTTGACACCCCAAACACTTGGAGTGTAAATTAGGAAAAATGCCTCCTACTACTCTCTTCCTGCTCTAATTTTACTGCTCCAATTACTGCTCCAATTACTGTTCCAATTACTTCTCCAATTACTGCTCAAATTACTGCGACCGTCACCTAACCCATCTCTCTCCCTGTCTCAAATGGCGCTGGATGTCTGTGGAGGCGGCTATTTATTCATTCTAAAAATCGCGAGATACAAGATCCGACAACGTCACGATATGCAATCAGAACAGACAGGAGAGTACCGAGCCGACTCGGCTCGGGACTCGGATTCCGGAAGTTCGGGCAGGTTCAGCTCTCGGAGAACCGAGCCCACTCATCTCTAATTTGGAATAACGAAAGGGAATGGTGGCAAAGTAAGCCCAGTTGGTTCCTAGCAACAACAGACAAGGTGGCATAGGCGGTCCATCCTGTCACAGATTTCTGGTGGCAAGCGGCGGGAAAACCCCGGGCGGCTTTTCGTGCACTTGTCAGGAGAGGTGAGTTATTCAGGAGAGGAATAACTGCAGCCAGGAGAACACACAGGATATATCGCGTGGTGGACCCAGAGGACTACGACGTGGTAAAACGAGCCCTTCTTAAGTGCTATGTTATTACCCCGGATACCTACCGGCAGAAGTTTCAGGACTTGAAAAGCACCCACATCAGCCCTGAGGAATTTGCCAACCAGTTGCGGCAGTTGACAATAAGATGGATTAATGGATCTGACGCCATGTCCCGGGAAGAATTAGTGAACTTAATTTGCAGAGAGCAACTTCACCGCCGGTGCATGCCAGAGGTTGAGGAGTGGGTATTGGACCGTAGCCCAGCAACCCTGGAAAAAAATGGCCCAGCTGGCAGACCAGTATGTGGCAGTGAGGCCACACTGGCAGAAGTGCCAGGTTAACAGCCAACCCCAAAGGACTGTACAATCAGGGGGACACCCCTCTTCTACTCACCCCCAAAAGCAAGTACCTAACCCTTCGGGTACCCCTCGCCAGCCACAGCCCCGCCCTGTCCCTGGAAATTATCAGAGACCATCGGGGCACAGGATGGAGAGAAAGTGCTACCACTGTGGGAAAATCGGTCATTTATGGATGGATTGTCCCACAGCCCCAGCACCCCAGACTCGTGACCCTAATCCGAGTCCTGGGACACGGCTGACTTGCTTAACTGGAAAAGGTGAGCCATAAGAGACTGTTTCCACACCTGCCAGCCCAGTGGAGTGTGGCGTGTCTGAAGGTGACTCAGTGGAGAGAATCACCTGTGTGTTCAATAGACCCCCCAAAAACATGTGGAGAAACCTGCAGCCAGTCCAAGTCCTTCACCCTGCGACCCCTGCAGGGTGAAGGACTAAGAGACTCAGGGGCCTCAATCACTGTAGTGAATCCCCATCTTATTGATCCTGCCGCAGTATTGCAGGATCGCACTGCCAAAGTTACTGTGACAGATGGACTGGAGAAGGAAGTGCCTGTCGCAAGAGTGTATCTGGACTGGGGAAATGGCCAGGAGTTCGAGATGTTGCCTTTATGAATGGCCTCCCAACTGATGTGATTTTGGGCAACGATGTTGGGGGTGGAATTGTGACAGCATTTCTCAACTCTGTTACCTGGAGCCAAGCTGCTAAGCTACAGTCTTCAGGATCTACACCTGCATAGCCCAGCCCCGGAGGAAAAGACCACAGCTGCTACAACACAGCCAGCAACCACAGCTTCAGTCAGTCCAGAGGAAAAGACCACATCTGGTATTTCTTCAGGAAACAGCCAGCCCCTTGCCTCTGGAAAGACTACGTCCCCTAGCAACACAGAGGATGTTGTCTCTTGCCAACCTGATCTTGTGGGGGTGCCCGGTGATGCTCCTGTCCCTAGCAGTATGCCAGCTCCAATGGTGAGTACAGCTGACCACAGGGACCTCCCTTTGACTAACCCCACTTTGACTGACCCTAGTCACCCCAACATAGACCCCCCTGCAGCGTATCCTGACTTAGACGATAGTGAGGGCCGCAAGGAAGAGTTCAGGGCAGTGCAGCTCTCTGATCCCTCACTAGAAGGCATGCCAGGCTGGCGGCAGCCTTCCAGCGAGGGAGGTAGGTAGTGTGACCTGGCGTAAAGGGTTGTTGTACCGTGTAGCTAGGAAGGTAGATGGGGATAGATCAATCTGGGAATAAGTTCCATTGGTGGTACCACGGGGCTTTCGGGCGCAACTAATGTCAGTTGCCCATGAAATCCCTATGGTGGAACATTAGGGCAGAGACCAAGCATTGAAGCGCTTGACACAGAACTTTTTCTGGCCTGGAATGTCTGATGATGTCCGGGCCTACTGTAAGTCCTGTGATGTGTGTCTTGGGCGTATTGGGTGCCCCAGTGTTCGCGCTCTCCTCAGGTCCTTGACAATAATTGGGGAACCTATTCAGCAAATGGCTGTGAACGTAATAGGTCCCCTGCCTGTGCCCATGTCTGACACCTACCCCTTGTCCTGTATTAACGCTTTTGTAGATGAGTTAGGCAGAGTTCAGGGTTATCTACGGGACATTTCTAATTTCAGTAAGATTTGGGAAAATAATCTGGATCAAATAGGGCTAGTGTTAGGGAAGATTGAGTGGGCATGTTTGACTGTTAGGGCAGAGAAGTGCCAGATGGGGATGTCATAGCTACAGTACCTGGGTGATCGTGTGGAGGGAGGTAGGGTTAGGTCAGAATCAGCTAAGGTAGAGACAATCCGAGACTGGCCCCAGCCCTCGGTCCAGTTAAATGTACTGGCATTCTTAACAACTGCAGGGGACTACAGACGTTCTGTCCCAGACTTGAGTACTGTAGTGAAACCCCTGACAGATTTCACTAAGAAGAAACCCCCCAAAGTAGTTGACTGGACACTTGCCTGTGAGCTGGCATTTCAGTCATTAAAGGAAGCCCTGGTTCATGCTCCAGTACTGTTGATGCCTAATAAAGACTTTATTGTGCAAACTGACGGGTCACAGTATGGACAGGGAGCAGTACTTAGCCAAGTGGGGCCTGATGGGCAGGAGCACTCTGTGGCCTATTTGAGCAGAAAACTGCTAAACCGGGTGGTGGGGTATGGCACAATTCAGAAGGAATGTTTGGCCATTGTGTGGGCAGTAAAAAAACTTCAACCTTATTTGTATGGACGACATTTTATTTTGGTGACTGGTCATAATCCTTTAAAATGGCTACAACACACCTCAGGGGAAAATGGCCGTTGATTGCGCTGGAGCCTTGCACTACACAGCAATGTGGATAGAGTGTCTCGGCAGAAAGAGCCAGATCCTCCGGATCACCTCTGGTAACCCTAGGAGACTGCGGACCAGAAGCCAAATCGTTGGACATGGCACCCTGGTTCCCGCATGGACAAGGAAGGGGTGAGGGGGGGAATGTGACTGGATCACTGATAAATAACTTCTGGTATGAATTTATTCAAGGGAAATAGCACAGCCCGCTTATTTATATAATTGCATATGCACTTATTTTTTGTATTGTATATATTCTGCGATAGGAAATCATTATTTCTGAGACCAGGGTAGAAACTGGAGTCTGATAGCAGGAAGTGCTGTCTTGTACACTGAAATGTGTTCTTCTGATTTTCATCTGACTTGATCACGACTTGATCACTGGTACCTCATACCAGTGTGAGCAAATAAACATCTTGCTTCAAGACCTGCTTGGAAACATCTTCAATATTGCTGTATTCCTGTGATCTACAGATTAGAAACTAAATCTAAATCTAAATCTAATCCATTCTCCGGCTGTCTGAGGTTTGGCCCCAAGCGTTTCCAGTACTATCGCTCTGCCTGCTACCTAGCAGCCCTGGTCAATGTGATAGGCCAGGAGAGGATCCATTCACAGCAACCCGGATGCATAGTAAGAGGTCTGGAGTTACCAGCCCGGGTACACCAGCAACGAGGTACACTAGCAGCATCAGTGACCCAGAAGGAACATGGTTCTGAGTGCCATAGAAGGAGCTCAGTGGTGGCAACATTGTAAGTCCCTCCTACTGTGGTAAGAGGGCGCATTTGGGATAATGAAAGGGAACGTTGGCAAAGTAAGCCCAGATGGTTCCCAGCAACAACAGATAGGGTGACATAGGTGGTCCATCCTGTCACAGGTATATTTACTAAACTGCGGGTTTGAAAAAGTGGAGATGTTACCTATAGCAACCATTCAGATTCTAGCTATAATTTATTTAATATATTCTACAAAATGACATCTATAATCTGATTGGTTGCTATAGGCAACATCTCCACTTTTGCAAACCTGCTGTTTAGTAAATATACCCCCAAGTCTTGAAGGTCAATTTGGAATAGTGATTTAAAGATAAGATCTTTCAGCCCAGTAAGTGCTAGGATTCTGCTTTGTTCCTGGGATCAACAGATTAGCGCTAACACTATAATCCATTTCCCAGCTGTCTTCTGTGTTGAACCCAGCATCCTAAGTCAACACTCTGCCTGCCACCCAGCAGTCCTGATCGAAAGTAAGCAATCAGGAGGAGCCAACCACATGTCACCAGCAAAGAGATCTGTAGCATCTATATATAATACCCGGAGGAAAGGTGAATGAGCCTGGTTTTCGCAGCGACTAATTTCCTATAACTGGTGCACAGTTAGCACTTACCGCCTAGTAGCCCAAGTAGAAGTGGTCAGTAACAGCTGGTTATGGATTATAAATGGGAGCCCCAAGACAAGCAGTAAATCCACAAATAAACTGTTGAGAGAAAAGACAGTGTGGCAGAGTAATCCAATCCTCTTCTTTTTCCTCTCTCGGGCACAGATACATGTTTGGATGTAAGTCCCTTTGCGTGCCGTATCTTGCGTGAAATTGCTCTGTGCATGCTCAGAAGTGAACTTTACACCAACGAACACAACTGCATGCAATTCGTGTCTGAATGCAAATGACACTACTGCCTACGATTTGAAGGGTGGGGAAGGGGTGTATGAATGTTGGCAATGTACAGTAAGGGAGTGCCAATGTGGATGTGGCCGATTCAAACTTTTGTACGTACATTTTTTTTTTTTTTAGCCAGGGCAGGTGTAAGTGGCGACTGATAGTGATGACTGTCATGGCATAATCTTTATATTAAAAAACTACAGCTGTGTGTGCAAATAGATAGCACATAACATGTGTACGCAAGTAAGAGAAACTGTTAAAAAATGTACAGTACGCATTAAGAACATCCCGATTTATTTATTTAATGTAAATAAATAAAATATATATGTGAGGATTCTTATCTTCACCGCGCTCCTGTTCTGACAGCCGCATGGCACTTCCGGGTTTGTGGTGGGGCCGGTCACATGATCCTGTGGCGGGAGTTTGAAATTCCTTCCTGTATAAAAGAGAGGCTTTGTCGCTAAACCTGTGTCAGATCAAAAGTTTACTTACCTTCTGACTTCAGTGAGTTCTCTTTGTCCTTGTGATCCTACAGTCTGCTGATTCTATCCTGTCTGTGTACCAGACCCATCTTGCCTGCTGTTAAACTCTCCTTGGATCTCCCTTTTTCTGTTCAGTCATCTGACCTGTGTACCGAACCCGGCTACCCTTCTGTCTATTCTCTTGCTCCATCCCTGTGTGAAGTCGGCCATCTGAATTGTGTACCGGACTTGGATAGTTTTCTGACCGCCCCTTCTAAATCTCCTCTCTTCAGAGTGTCAGCTGTACCGCTCATTTCTCCGCTTCAGCATCTCCTAAGGTGCTATCTTTGTTTATTTGCTTTGTTGCCAATTCTCCTATCCCTCTCACGTCTAGGGACCGAATCAAGGGCTGCGACCTGCAGTCTCCTAGCAGCTAAACCCATTCCACCTTGCCGTGGTTTTTGGAGAAGACCAAGGGGGTGCTAGACTCCACGCCTTGCTAGGCCTGTGTAAATTTAGACTGAGAGAACACTCTTGACCAAAAATTAGATATGGAGGAAACTGGCAATCCCTCGGCACGAGATCTTTTGGGACTATTAGGTGGATGTGTGGAGGAGTAAGAAAAGAACCAGGCAACAACAGTTTTTGAGGGGACTTTCAACCCGCATGGATACCCTGCAGAATACTCTGTCCGCCCATGTCAATCCGCTACCTGCAGACGCTCCAACCCAGGGTGTCGCTTCTCTGGCTGCTTCTTCCCAGCTTCGGATTCCATATCCTCCGAAGTTTGACGGTGATCCCAAGTCTTGCAGGGGTTTCCTAAACCAATGTGCTATTCAGTTTGACCTTCAGTCTGGAAACTTCCCTACTAACAAGACTAAAGTGGCATATATCATCGCCCTACTGTCGGGTCAGGCCGTGGCATGGGCTTCCCCACTATGGCAGTGCAATGATCCACTTGAGTTCCTTTGGGGACCTAAACAAGGGCTGCATCCTGCAGTCTCCTAGCAGCTAAACCCATCACACCTTGCAGTGATTCTTGGAGAAGATCAGGGGGCCTTGAAAGGCCTGTGTAAATCTGGACCAAGAGAAAACTCTTGAGTATAAAATATATATATATATATATATATATATATATATATATATATATATATATATATATATTGGGGCAATTGGGATACTTTGCCACCTTCTACTAGAAGAAAGAGTGATGGTTTCCCTGGGAAACCACAGCCAATAGGTGCAGAGAGGGTTAAATCTGCACAAACACACACACAGTACAGGAGACCAGGTGGAGCACTTGGGTCTAAGCAATCAAGGAATCAGCTAGAGTAGTGCTGGGGAGGAGGCATAAATAGCTATCTAGTGTTGTAGGTGGGAGACTGGTGCCCAAAAGTGGCCAGTGACTAGTTAGGGACCTAACTGTGATAGGCAGTGTTTAGGGCTATGGGACTATGTTTATTTCTGTGAATGCTTTATTTGATTGCTGAAGACACTGCCAAGACTGTTTATCCATCCTGACAAGTAAATAATCGTCAAAGTGCTTCAAAAACGCGTGAGGAGCCATCTGTTTGCACGCTTTGCACAAGATTATATATATTAATATATATATGCAGTCTGTCCTGTCAACATAGTACTCTTTGGGCAGCGCATATACCTAGATTCAAATGGAATCCTATCTTGCGTTCGAAGATGAATCAGGCCTTCTATGTCTACTGCTATCTAAAAAAAACGAATATAGCAATTTATCAGTAAACTAATTCTATGACATCGATGTCAGCAGGCAGTATTCTTGGTAATTTCCAAGATTTCAAAACATGTGCGCACGTAGTTTTACTATTTGCGCAAATGTGGTGGCAAAGAGGAAGAAACTTGGAGCCGCTAAACAGAAAACACTCCCTTACCTGCACATTCTCCACCCCTTCAACCCCATCTAAATAATCTAATTTCCCAAAAACAAAATCTAGATTTTGCATGTGGGTGAGTAACTGGGCTAATTAACGTGCCTATCCCTGACCTAGCATTAGCAGATGCTAAATATTGCAATATAACTCTTATCTGCATTTTGCCACACAAATCCATGCATTTTCCCATAAAAACAAGTGAATGTACACAAATATAGGGCAAATGGCACAAACACACATTTTGCATTTTCATAAATGCTCTTTAGAATGTTTAGTTTACCAACATAAACACTCACCCTGTCTCTAGGGTTTCTCCCCTAATAAAATGTAGCTTCCAAAACAAATGACAAAAAAACTAAAGCCAATGTATATCATTGCAAATATTATTTTTGTATTAGAAATGTATTGATTTCTGAGGTAGTAGGCATATGTTGGAGGAAATGTGTTTTTGCAAGAAAGAAAGTAAATCCCATGATAATTAGGCCTTTTAATTGATGAAGTGACTATGACCTCTTTTAGCCTGAATGCACAGTAGGGGGGCTGTTAGACTTTCACCCTGTGTCTTAGAGAGATAGGAAACAGCAAATAATTTAGGAAATCACTGATTGATGTCAATTTTGTTCAATTTAAATTGTAGTTACAACCAAGTTTAGAGAACATATTACATCCTGATGCTAATCATTGAATGTAATAACTCAGACTCTGTGGTGCCAGGTAGGAATGGGGGCTGATTTACCCCGTACCAACATGTGTGTCACAGGCAGTATATAAAGAGCTCTGTTTGACCATGTAATGTATTATACCATCAATACTTCTGGATGATCATGAGTACCTTGAACTAGTGTGTAATGGTCCTTGTAAGTACCCCTTGAGCAAATAAACATCACTGCTTCAAGATTCAAGATTCTGCCCCACGTCTATTGCCTAATGTATTATGTGACGAACAGATAAGAGCTTACACTTTAATCAGTTCCTTGGCTGTCCTGTGTTGAATCCAGCGTCTGTGTTAACACTCTGTCCACTACCCTGCAGTCCTCAACCATAGTAAGCGGTCTGGAGGCAGCACAGAGCAAAGCGGCGCTGTATCAGCTAAATCAGCTACCCAGAAGTAAGCTTTTCTAGGTGCCAGTGAAGTAGCCTGGTGGTAGGAGCCGAATACTCCTGCAACTACTGCGGAGTTAGCATTCTAAAGTCGGTGAATGTCTGGTGGCAGGTGATACCAGTAGGAGCGGTCAGTAACAGTCGATTACTAACAGTGAGAAAGCAACCCATCCTTCAACCCCAACAGACCGGGTGGATAGGTAAGCCCAACGGCTAGTTAATTCCTGTCAAAAAAACAACTGTTGAAACTTCTGGATTTGTGAGACTTGGGTAACAAATGCAATGTGCTGAACACTAGAACACAAAGCCACTTTGCTAAATTTTCACACTTTTACTTTTGTTTCTAAATGATAGATTAGATCTGCAAGTGAAAGCCCTTTAATAAAAGTAATGAATCACTTCTGGCTCAATATTTCTTCAGTTGCATGTGATGCAATATTTTCTTCCAAGGAAAAAATACTCTTGGATCTTTTCAAAACAGGAAATGAGTACATGACTTAGTATAGGTTTCTGCAATAGCTCCAGACACCGTACATTTCTGCAGAAACCAAAAGAGAGCAGAGTGACCAATATATAAGCCTCCTGAGCCCAAAGCAATCTAAATTGGAGAGATAGTAAGAGCATGCTTTTGGGAGACAAATAGTACTAGGGGTAGTATCTAGGTGGCAATGCTATTCTTACTCATCATATATATGTACTCATGACCATAATATCAGTGCTTTTTTATGTAAAGCACAGTTACACCATATTAGCAAATAAATTTATCAGCAGTAGAGTGTGCGTACAAAATGTCAGTAGGAGCACATGTCTTACAATACATCCGTTGCTGTGGCAGTCCTGCATTTACATAAATATCAGTATGCATAAAAAAAATACTCACTGCCTCCACGGATATTGATAGCCAAATTTCCACTGATCACTGTGCAACCTCTGAGCTCTTGGGCAGATGTGACAGAATCTATAACTTTCTCTTTACCAATGACTGTACAGACTTTAGGACATGGTCCTGCGCACGGTGCACAGGTCAGGCTGTAGGAACCACAAGAAAGAGAAAATAGTTTAAAATATGAAACAGACTTTGACAGCTTAAGTATTAAACAGTGAACATGTAAAAATATCTATCAAACTTATAAATTTGAAAAAGGGAAGTTGTCATACAAAGTGACGCAGGTACTTGGACATTTGATAAGAGTATATTAATACCATCTGAATATTTTTGCTAAATGTACAACATAATAAGTAACCTTGGTAATGTTACAATTTATTTGTTAATATCATACTTACCAACTTTCTGATCTTCAATTCCGGGAGCCTGCGGAGGAGGTGGGCGTAACAGGGGGTGTGGCTCCAAAATGTGCATAATTTTGGACCCGGCCCCATGACGTAATGACGCAAACATTTGTCATTTGACAGCGGGGGGCGGAGCCAAATGCAGCGATTCACCGGGAATCGCGGCTTTTGGGACCTAATTCTGCTCACTTCACTAGGAAGTGGGCAGAATTATCCAGATGGGGGAGATTGCCACAGTCTCCCGGGAGTCCGTGAGACTCTTGCAAAACGCGGGAGTCTCCCGGACATTCCGGGAGAGTTTGCAAGTATGGTTAATATAATCACCCAATCATTCATTCCAGATGGCTACATCTATTCCATGCAACTAACCATTGCTATAACCTTATTGCTACACCTTAGGCATTGGTTACATGTGTCTCACCTATTACCAGCATGTCAAAAATCTGTATTTTGATCATGTCTATGTTGTCTTCCCCTTTCATTGATATATCTGCAATCTTTCAATTGATCTGAGATTTTTGCTTTATATTTATACTTAATATAAATAATATCATCTACAAATATTGCATTTTCAATTATATTTTAACATTCTATATGTCCTTCATTAGCAGCCTTATTAAAGTTGTTGGGTGAATTTGGTATATACCCCAGATAAACTGCAATTTGGACAAATCCGTAGTATACCCACTGGCTAGATACATCTCCTCTGTTAGATCCTGCTATTCCTATGGTCAGAGCCACAGTTTAAATATTTGGAAATTAATTCTTAATTTACCAGATGAACATTTTTAGAATGATTTATCTACCAATTATAATAGTCCATCCGTTTAAATCTTTAAGGACAATTTCTCACAGTCTCGCACTAGATTACCAAATGTTACTACAGATATCAGGACTTACACCCAAAGTGTAGTTCTGGGCACTGGTCAGGGGGACTTGGAAGCATCAATAGATGTAAAGTTATTGTAGCCAATTGAAAGATGATAGACTACGTTAATGTGAATACCACCATTTTGCTCAAAGAAATTAGAAGGTTGAAATATAGTATGAAAAACAAATAATGCATGGAAATTAATTTTTAAAGCAAAACAATGATATTGATTAACATGAATAGGGGTACAGATATACTAAATAAATGAAGAAATGCCTAAGTGGACTCAGAATATTCTGTATATCTTGCACTTCTCACTACACCTGTTACTCAATTTCTCTATGATATTCAAAAGTGTCAAACATACAGTAAATGGATATCCCAGCCAAAAACGAAATGCCATTTTGCAAACATATAAAGCTACTTACGTGGTGGAGTTGGTGGTATATCCAGATGGGCACTCCGGTATACACTCACCCTTGTGAATGACATATGGGCTGCAGGAACTGTCCTGTGAATTTTGACACTCATTGTGGAGATCCTGGCATTCATAGAAGCTGATACAACGCCATCCCTGCAAACTATAAGAGCCTGGTGGGCAAGACTCTACACATTTTCCTTGAAATAGGAAATTGCAGCATGATACGCACTTAGATGGGTCATTGGAGTCCAGACAGCTCCCATGGCACTCCCTGTGGCAGCATCGTTCATCGGATGTACAGCCATGGTGCTTACATGAAGTTGGGCAATTGCAGTTTGCCCATTAAAGAAAAAAAACAGAATACTTGATAATTAGATATTAAATGGTCCTGTCAAAGCTTACACTTTAGATAACTTGCATGTTTTGTGGTAATGAACACCTTCCTGAATGTTTCTACCCTGTAAACCTGTATTGCCCAAAAATATAGGGAACTCGTAGAAAAGAACCAAAAAATGTTATAACATTAACCAAAAAATGTTAATGTATATAACCAAAACCAAAAAATAACCAAAAAATGTTAATGTTTTTTTCTGGTCTTGGCAACAGAAATTCATCTCACCCAGTCAATACAGCCTGCAGCAAACAATTTGGGCATATTCATATGGGATATATTTTAGTGATATGAAAAAAAAAAACAGAAGTTGGTTAGGTAAATCATTTTAGAATTTGTAAGGAAATTCTACATGCAATGTATTGGAAAGTACGATAACACCCCTTTGAAAATATTAGAATTGAAACCCAAGAACTCCTGTTGTTACAATCACTTTCTGTAATAATTTGTTGCAAGAGTACGGATAGTGGAGGAACGAGGATGTGAACAGCAAGTACGCCTTGTGTATTTAATATCAAATGTGAGCGTAAAGATGTTGTAGAATTTGACAAGCAATAAATGGTTCAGGCTCTGACTTAGTATCATCTGCAAATAAGTCTGCTCCATCTGTCCTAGAAATAATGTATGAGGTTTGGGAAGGTACTATAAAAGAATGTGCTGTATTATTTATATCCAGATAAGATGCTATCCATTCCATCTGTTATATATTATATGTAGGGAACAAGACCCTAGTTTTATTCTTTTTATACCAACTCAAACTTTTTTTTTTAATAAACACACTGAGTAAACATGCTCTTGACTAGTGCTGAGAAAAGACATATTGTCAAACAGATGAAGTTAGGCACTGAACAGTGGGAGAGTAGGGTCAGGCAACACTATGTCAGGTCACTATTACTAGCAAGTGTTCAGAGGCCAATTTCACCAGATAATAAGATGAGCTTAGGTACAAGAGCACAAAAATGAGAAGTGCAGTGAAAACGAAAACAAAGATTTCATAATAAAATTCTTTGGACTGATCTATAGGCAGGATTGGATTTATTTATTCAACTAAATACATCAGACCCACCGGGTCATTCCCACTATACCTTCCCTCTCCTTCTCCTCCTTTGAAGTTCACTCCATCCGTCTCTTCTCCCCCATCCACCTCCGCGTCTCTGTCATCTACCATCCCCCTGGCCCCACCACTCTTTTCCTTGACAACTTTGCTGCGTGGCTCCCTCACTACCTTTCCTCTGACCTTCCCTCTATCATACTTGGTGACTTTAATATCCCTGCTGACAACCGCTCTGACCCTGCCACCATCAAACTTCTCACCCTTCCACCTCCCTAGGCCTCACTTAGTGGACCTTTTGCCCCACCCAATGTCTTGGTCACTCCCTAGACCTCGTCTTCTCTCATCTCTGTGATCTCTCTGACTTCTCCAACTCTCCCTTCCCTCTCTGACCACCATCTTCTCTCCTTCACTCTATCCTCTTCCCAGGCTCCCACCTTGCCTAAATCTACCTTCACTAGGCGCAACCTTGATGCTATTGACTCCACTACTTTCTCCTCCTCTCTCGAAACTCTCCTCTCACCTCTCCCCTCCCTGGACTGCCATGGTAGCCCCAGCCTCCTCTATCCACCAGCGCCGCCTCATTCCCAAACCCTGGCACTCCAAACTCACCCGCTTTCTCCAAAAGTGCTCTCGCACTGCTGAACGCATCTGGAGAAAATCCCGCTCCCTGGCCGACTTCCTTCCCTTTAAGTTTATCCTCACCTCATTCTGCTCCGCCCTCTCCCTTGCCAAACAATCCTTCTTTAAGTCCCTCATCTCTTCTCAGTCCTCCAATCCCCGCCGCCTCTTTGCCACCTTCAACTCCCTCCTCTCTCCTCCCCCCCTCCCATCCCGCCCTCCCTATCTGCTTCTGACTTCGCCACCTTTTTCTCTTCAAAAATTGAGGCCATCAGACTCAACATCTCCTCCTCCCATACCTCTCCATCCTCCCTTTCCCCTACACCACCCCCCAGCAACCAACTCTGGTGCTACTTCTGCCCCACATCGGGGAATGAAGTTCGCTCACTTATTCTATCCTCTCCACCCTCTACCTGTCCTCTCGATTCTATCCCCTCTCGCCTCCTTCGCTCTCTCTCTCCCACAGCCTGCTCTTACCTCGCTCACCTATTCAACCTATCACTCTCCTCTGGCGTAGTCCCCTCCTCTTACAAACACGCTCTTATCTCCCCCATCCTAAAAAAAACCAATCTTGACCCCACCTCCCCTGCTAACTATCGCCCTATCTCACTTCTCCCCTTCGCCTCCAAACTACTTGAGAGGATTGTCTGCTGCCGCCTCACATGACACCTCTCGGCCCATTCCCTCCTCGACCCTCTCCAATCAGGTTTCCGTCCCCTCCACTGCACTGAAACTCCTCTGGCCAAAGTCACCAATGATCTCCTAATAGCCAAATCCAAGGGTCACTTCTCCCTACTCATCCTCCTTGACCCCTCTGCGGCCTTTGACACCGTTGACCATCCCCTCCTGCTACAAACTCTTCTCTCTCGGCCTATCTGGGTCTGTCCTCTCCTGGTTCACCTCCTACCTTGCAAACCGCTCTTTCTCTGTATCCACGTCTGGCTTTTCCTCTGACTCCCCTCTCTCCCTGTTGGAGTCCCTCAGGGCTCTGTTCTCGGCCCTCTACTCTTTTCGCTCTATACCTCCTCCCTTGGTGCTCTCATCTCCTCCTTCGGTCTTCAGTATCACCTCTATGCTGACGACATCCAACTGTACATCTCCTCGCCCGATCTTTCCTCCACCCTCCTCTCTCGTGTATCCGACTGACTCTCTGCCATCTCCTCCTGGATGTTCTCGCGCTTTCTCAAAATTAACATCTCTAAAACTGAACTCATTGTATTTACTCCCGCTAGGCTCCCCTCCCACTTTGACCTCTTTATCACTGTCAACAACACCACTATCTCCTCTGTCACCCAACTTCGCTGCCTGGGCGTCACCTTTGACTCCTCCCTCTCTTTCGCCCCGCACATTCAATCCCTTGCCCAAGCCTGTCGCTTCCAACTTCGCAACATTGCCCGCATCCGACCCTTCCTCTCTCAGGATGCCACCAAAACTATCATCCACACACTCATTATCTCCCGCCTCCATTACTGCAAGTTCCTCCTTACTGGCCTCCCTCTTTCCCACCTAGCCCCCGCTCAATGCGGAGGCTAGACTAATCTTCCTCTCTCGCCGCTCCTTCTCCGCTTCCCCACTCTGCCTTGCCCTTCACTGGCTCCCCATCCCCTTCAGAATCCTGTTGAAACTCCTGACCACCACGTACAAGGCCCTCTCCCAGTCTACTGCCCCTATATCTCTAACCTCCTCTCCATTCACACTAATGCCCGCTTCCTGCGCTCGGCAAATGACCGTCACCTCTCGTCCACCCTGGTCACCTCTTCCCACTCCAGAATCCAGGACTTCTCCCGTGCAGCCCCCCTTCACTGGAACGAGCTCCCCCGCTCCATCCGTCTCTCTCCCAATCTAAGCTCCTTCAAACGGGCACTCAAAACCCACTGTTCCTTAAAGCCTACCAATCTTCCACCTAACCCGTCCTACCTGCCCCTATTCTCTCCCTTACACATCAACTGGCTCCCCTTGTGCTTGAGTTTTGTTCACCCTCCCTTAGGATGTAAGCTCATTTGAGCAGGGCCCTCTTCCCTCCTGCATCCATACCTGTTCTTCTGCTCTGTCTGTACTGCATTAGCCTGCCTGGAGCCTCTGAAGTTTTGGTATTTATTGTTTACTGTTCAGTTATGTCTCACCCTGTATAGTCTACTGTTTGTGCTGTGTACGGCGCTGCGGACCTCTTGTGGCGCCTAACAAATAAAGGATAATAATAATAATAATCTTTGTCCGCTTTTCCATTGGGAACTGCTATTGTGCAGACAGGATGTAAATCTATCAAATTGTTACATTCTGGATTAATTGCTGAAATTACTGTTTCAGTACAGTGAATGTTCTCCCGTCTATTAATATCTACACTACTCTCACCAATTTCAGCCGCTGCCCCTGCTGGTGGGCGCTCCATTTCCTTGTCTGTGTGACACCTCTTGTATGTTAATTGCATGGGCAATGGCTGAAATAAAAGTGGGTTCATTATCTTCTTCAGAAACATTACCTTTGAAATTACTTAATATAGGATATAAATGACTTATTTTTATAATTTTTGGTATCGGCTGTACTTTTGCCCCGTCCGCATATCGCTTGCACTCCCTTCTCGCTTCTCAATGCTTCCTTCTGCTATGTACGCGCCACCCTGCCACATGGTCACTTCCTGTTGCCACAGTTTTAAGCAGTCATTGTATTTAACTTTTTGTTTTAATGATTTAATCAAACAGATTTTATCTCTAACAGTACCTCTGAATCGAAAGTACCAACATTGGGAAACTGTTTCACATAGACATTGGTCATCTTGAACCACTTATCACAGTACGCCGTTGCGCACGACCATATTTCACACACATAATATACCTTGCCGAACCTATCGGCCCTTCCTTAACCAGTTGACCATCTCTAACGTTTGCTTAGCACCTATGTGGAAACGGAATTTTCCAACGCTTTGCAGCACAAAACTCCTACTAAAGATTTTTATTCGCCATGGATGAATTACACAAGCTGCGTCCACTCACTTCTTTTCCACTGTGTAAAACTAAACAATACACGCGATTGTCAGCATAGCCAGCGAGGTCCCTAACACAGAAACTGGGAGCACAAAAATATTAACTTCTCAATATCCTGCCTTTCCAGCACACCTGCTGAGTATTCTAGTCTAACTGGTAGCACTAAATATTTACTAATACCAGCCTTGCCAGCGTATTTCCTCCTACAATTCCCAAATCACAATCACGGCTACACGTGCAACCATGCGGTCCGATCGCAACGCTTAGAGATACTACCTATCAATAAACTTTGCGACTACTTGTGGGATTGTGACGAAAAACCATCATTTTCATTTCACAGTATACCACGTATACTCCAGCGTCTCTTTATACCCTGCTTTCTTTCAAACAGAATGCCACAAAGGTCTCTTTATACCTTGTTTCTTTCAACAGAACCTTTGTCCCTGTCTCTTTCAACAGTAAATCAACTTTATCTTCACAATTACACAATTCACATACATATACACCTTTGTTTTCTACGCAGAAAAATACTTTCCCAAATTTTTGTAAAAGGTTTTCAGAGGTATTAACAATTGATTACACAATAAAATACATATGGACTATCTATCAAAACGACTGATTAAACACCTGGCAAAAATACAGGGAAATTTATGTATACGCTATGTAAAATAAATCATATTAAATCACACAATGACAATAAAAGAAACTGCTTTTTCCTTTATTGTTCCTAGGTTTGGATTACACAAAATGGTCATTCGGTTTCACAACACAGATTGATAACCAGGCCTCAAACACATTGCATTCTTACCTGGTTATGACGCGTCTTCCACACTTTGCTAAGGAACCGAAATCTGTAAGCTTTGCGAATCCTCTGGTAGTGTGATTACCGCTCAGAGCACCCAAATTGTTATATTCGCCTAGTCGTTATAAATTAAAATTGACTGCTGCGATCAATGTGGTTCAAACGCACAAAGAGATTTGATAGCAAGATGCAAAAAATGACAATTCGATATATAAAGTGCAGCCGGTACATACCCAGTGCCCTAGATCCAAGTCTGTGGTCAAAGTAGACTGTATGATGGACTCACTGCCTGGTTTCTGGTACATAAAAAACAGTAGTGATGTCATGGCATTTTTCATTGGTTCAGTATTAAAGACAGTCCAGTATAATGCCGGTCATAGGTCGGTTTAAACGATGCCCTCCAAGTGTGGGGGTCAACTCTCCAACAGCTGCCTATGTGTTTTACCTCAGAAAAGCTGGTCCAATCTGGTATGCATTACATACACAGTCTCATTTTGACCATGTATCCTTTATCATCATCATCATCATTTATTCATATAGCACCACTAATTCCGCAGCACTGTACAGAGAACTCAATCAGTCCCTGCCCCATTAGAGCTTACAGTCTAAATTCCCTACTATAGACACACACTCACACACAGACAGACAGGGAGACAGACAGACAGAGATGGAGAGACTAGGGTCAACTGTGATAGCAGCCTATTAACCTACCAGTATGTTTTTAGAGTGTGGGAGGAAACCGGAGCACCCGGAGGAAACCCACGCAAACACAGGGAGAACATACAAACTCCACACAGATAAGGCAATGGTCCATAACTTGTGTATGCAAGGTGCGATCGCTTAGTCGATAGTAGCGGATGTCTGATGGTGAAAAGTGGATTAAAATGACACTAAACATGTTTCCTATATCCTGAACCTTAGATATCGATTAAGTGCTTTTAACATTATTATATTAAACTCTTATATCTATTGCGTTTGGTTATAAAAGACAGTCTGTTGGAACTTTATTAAGGTGAACTATTTACAAATGAATGTGTGAGTGTAAGTGTATGCAGAAGTGTTCGCACGTGTTATTGATAAATACGCACTTCCACGCCGTAGCGTGCTATTCGCATATTTCCTGATAAAGCCAATTAAATTGATGGTTGTTAATATGAAACAACTTCATCCAATTATTCGACTTCCACATTAAGTTCTCTGCTTTATCCATTCTAACAATCGAGACTAACTTACATGAATTCACACAATGAATAAAACAATTAAATGTACAATTAAGGGTGTATTCAATAAAAAAGAAGATATATTCATCTATCTTTCTGATTCCATCTTTACTACATGTTCATTCTTTGCTTGGGAAAAAGGAAATGAAAAGACATCATGAGTGGCCAATAATCACAATAATCAAGTTAAAAAACATTTAAGTTTGAAATCTTTTTTGAGTCCTCTAGAGCTCAGAGTATCCAACTTAAAAATACAAGACATCTTGAGTTTCATATGTATACAGTATGTTTATACATTCTCTTGGTATGTTTCAAACTCATTGTTTTGTTTTGAAAAAAACCCTAATAAAAATTACTTTAAAAAAAAATACAAGACATCTCAGTTTTGGCGAATTTATTATCCATATTTCTTAGCTTCCATTCGCTTACCACAGTATCAGTGCCCATAAAATATAAAATTTCAGAAACAGGACTATTGTGTTTTTTTTTAAATGTAGGGAGAACGCATGTGAAACCATCCCTTTTTTATTGTTTCTAAGATGTTCACCCAAATGGATCTTAAGTAGAGATGCTCACTGACCCACGTGAAGTGGTTTTGGTTTTGGATCTGGATCAGCTTCGTGTTTTGGCAAAACCGCACTTGTGTTGTTAAAGTAATAATTTAATTTCTTCAGCAAAAGAAACTTTAAGAATAAAAGTATATCATTGTTTATT
Source organism: Mixophyes fleayi (assembly GCF_038048845.1). NCBI lineage: Eukaryota > Metazoa > Chordata > Amphibia > Anura > Limnodynastidae > Mixophyes > Mixophyes fleayi. The sequence continues at coordinate 230,850,867 of NC_134402.1, forward strand.
TACAAAAGAAAAGCTTGCGCTGTGATAGTATCACTCTCAAATTTTCAGTATCTGAAAACTCTGTCTGTTCACATTCCAGACAATTACGTTTAGTACAAATAAAAGTAGGTTGTACTACAATTTACAAATGTCATATTACAATTGACTGAGAAGGTATATAGGCGTATCTTGATCCTTTTAGCTCTCCGGGATGCAATGGAGACTGTGAAGAAATTCTTGCAACTCTTTGTCCAACACCTGTGATTAGAACCATCTGTTCTTTGAATAACTCCTTCATTCCTGTTCATATCCCTCTCATCAGCTCACATGCAAGGATCCATTTGATATAATAATACCACATCAAATATTAATGATATACTAAAATGAGATAAAACAATGTAAATATTTTCATATTAATAAATTGTCTTCATCCAAAATAAAATATCTTTGACAGTGTGTTTTGGCTTTGGTTTTGGATCTGTATTTTTTTTTAGAAAAATTGCTAAAATATGCTAATATCACATACTTTTGCTCTTTTTTTGATCCTACATTATTATTAACCTCAATAACATTAATTTCAAGTCATTTGCAGTAAATTTTGACCACCTCACAGGTCACAATATTATTTTCATATACTTTCGGACAAATACTGCAGCGATCTGGCTGGATAGTAAGCGACAGAGCAATGACTCAAACACATGGCAGTCCCTACCACATCTAGGACACATTGGCACACAGCAGTAGCAGAAAAGAAAAGTGATGCAAGATGGAATTGTCCTTGAATCATGAAACCAGTTATGATTTATTTGATCGCTCCACCTGTTTCTTGGATAAGTGAGGTAATTCTACAGCTAATACATGGCAACGAGCGCTGACCCCCCCCCGGGATGCGTGCTTTTATCAGACGCACACCAATCCAGGGTGCCAGACAATGCACTAAAAAGAGCCATTGTAATTCCCAGCAAAAAGAGAGTTCATCAGTGAGCTTTGAATCAGCCTCAATTCCCACAAAATTATAATTTAGTTAGGTACCTTTGATGTAAAGTGCAGATTACAAACACTTGAAACAGCAGCAAAGTTGAAGGTAATACATATACACGTCTATTTAGAAATCCATGCTTACATTACTGTGGCTTTACAAATGCTACAAATGGCTAGACAACTGTTGTCAGGATTTGGGTAAAAATAATTCCAGACATAAGAAGTGGATTGTTTGGTTTTATGTCCAGGCATGACAATGGCCTTCTTCTTATGATGTGCCAGAACTGCTTCCACCGGTGCAGGACTTACACAAGCAACATCATCCTCATCAACGTCCTCATTAGCACTCTCGTCGGCTACACAAATTTCCCCCTCATCCTCTTCCAATTCCAAAGTGGCATCCTCAATTGGTGTATCACCGGCTACACTCGGGCTATTCAGGCACACATCTGCAGAAATGCTGAAAGGGGCCTTCTTTATGGGTACACTATCAGAATGGTCACGATTACACATATCACTCGTGGAAAGACTTCTCAGGGATTTGTGTCATTTCTGAATCTGAACATACATTTTCCTCTAATGCCTTACTGTTTTCTTCCAGCTCGGCTTTTACATGTAAAAATATTTGGACATCACTTTTGGAGTCGGAGTGACAAGGTCTTGCTTGGTCACAACTGACCTTACAAGAAGATGCCTCAGTCACAGTTGCAGACCTCGCACTCATAGAGAAATGTGAAGGCCTCATTCTTTCTTTTCCACTGCGTGTGTAGAATGGCTTGTTGGTAATTTTACTTTTTTCTGCAGATAACTTTGCCTGGATTACAGCTCTTTTTTTGCTTGACCAAGGTAAAAGTGTTTTATTATTTTTGTTTCCCTGACTTAAAAGCACTATGTACTTTTGCACAGGCTTTACCAGATGACGTACAGGGATAACTATCATCATGACTGGTGCCAGCAGCTGTGAAGATAGGAGGTGTTTGTTTCAACTCTGACTTCCAGAAGCCTGCAGGGTAGATTTTTTTGCCTAACCCAGCCTTGATGGAGCCTCCTGGGGCAGCATTCCAGGAAAGTCCCCTGCCTACCGGGCCTGGCCCGGGCCTAGGCCCAGTTTCCTCCAGGATCCATGATAATCAGCTTCCGAGGATGAGTTGTGCTACTGCTGATGAAAATGCAGGAAAGGCCCCGGCTTCAACATCTCCGGATGACAAAACAACAGACTGTGATCAGGATAAAGCTGAAGTTAAAGCTCCTGGCTCACTGCAGACTGTGGAAGAAAAGAAACCTGCAGCAAAGGTAACCCCCTGTTTTCAACTTATCACATTAGAGGGAGAAAATGGCTCAGGGGGTGGGTTGGATCCTGGGGTGGAAGCGCCTGTTTCATCCAGTCAGGGTGGTCAGGAGGCTGAAGCCTTGGGGGATGCCCGGTCAGTGCCTGACTCCAGAGAGTATCTATCCTGGGGAGACAGAGTGGAAATAGAGAATCTGCAGGAAGAAGTGCAAAGGGCAGAGACCTCAGTTGCTAGATTGCAACAGAGAATTGCTAAAAAGAAGCTAAAGAAAAATAAGTTGTTTACCCGTGACAAAGTGGAAATGCAGAGGGCTATTGATGAATTGGCGGATAACCTAAAGTATAAAGAATCTCACCTGGAGGAGTTGCATAAGAGATTGGCATATTACCAGCAACATGCAAGCAATCTGAGGGAGAGTAGTCAGCGATTAACATCAGCTGATGCTTTTACTACTGATCCGTCCCAAGGTATGATACAGCTGACTGTGGATCCTGCATGCAAAGCTGTAAAATGTGTGGATCCTGTCTCTGTAAATAAAACCACACAATCTGCATCAGTCCCTCTGCCTGCTAATATCCCTGTGGCAGAGATGGAAAATATGGAAGGAGAAAATGCTCCTTATTCATCCATAAGGGCATAGGAAGAAGGCGTGACATCGTAGAGTGTTGTCGTGAGTGCAGTAGGGTCTGTAGTGGGCCTTACAGTGTCTAAAGCAAAAGAGTCACCTGAAGTCCAAGATGGTGGTTTGTCAGCGGCAGCTGAGAGCACTGAAGTGTCTATAGTTGGCCCTGTTGTACCTCAGTCAGGGGTCACTCCTCTCCCTGGTGGTCCAGTGGTAAAATTCTAAACCCAAGATGGCGGCTTTGGTTCGAGGGCTGCAACCGGAAGTATGGCGCAGTCTGTAATGGACTCTTTTGCCTCTGTGTCAGCAGCTAACTGTGTTGTGCAGCAGGAGGAGGCTCAGATTGATCTTGCAATGAGTGAGTCTCTTGGAGAACTAATGTCTGCAGCAGCCAGTGTTACCACAGGTGTAAATAAACTGAGTTCAGAGACTGAGGCACCAAGTGCTTTGGACACTGAGATAAGGGGTGAGAGACTTGCATTTGCTAGTTCACCTAGTGCTGGTACTGTGTCTGTGCAATCAGTGTTTGGGCCTGTCAGTATTGGAAAATTACCCAGTGGGGCTCAGTGTGTAAAAGATATTGCAATTAGTGTGGCTGAATCTGTTTTGGCTCCTGCTATGTCTGTGACTGCTGCTATGCCTAGGGGCGGGGGTGGGGAGATCCCTGATCCTCCAGTTACTTCTTTAGAGCCTCAACCTGGGACTTCAGGTGCTGTGGGTAGGCCAGCCCTTGTGTCCTATGCTGGGGTATTAACAGGGAAAGCGGGTGATGACTCCACTGTATATATACACTAAATTCTCATTCAAGCTTTAATAAAAGTGGCTGGTTTATGTGATTACTTTACTAATGAAACATTAATTTTAATGTTCAGTGTATATTTATTGAGATGTAGCTGATAAAAAAAATAAACATATGTATATATATATTTAAGAAGACCCTTCATAGCATGATTATTACTTGACTGCTTGATTAAATATGTCAAATGTAGCCACCTATAGCAGCAAGAATATATATATATTCTCACTGCTATAGGTGACATATTTAATCGAGCAATAAACATGCTATGCTGTGAAGGGCCTTCTTGATATTTATGTTTTATCGGTATAAATCTACACAGTGAAATTGACACTCACCTGCTAACTTTCTTGTTGCTTCCTGAAGCTGCTGCTGCTGCCAGGGCCGGATTAAGACATTGTAGGCCCCTGGGCTACGGGTACTGCGAGGCCCCCATTTGTCAAGTGACTTATGCCCAATCCGATATTATTGGGAGCCCCCCAGTAATATCAGATTGGGCATAAGTCGCTTGATAAATGTTTATTTTAATATACCTACACAGTGTTTTCAAAATGCAATAAAGAACTACCATTAATTTATAACACTTAAGTGCCACTCTAAACATAATATCCCAGTCCCTGAAGATAACAAAGACCATCTGCACAGCACCATAACCACAGACATATATGTACAATGAACACAAGTAGGGAGGATGATATAACTATGAAGGCACTATCTATTAAAAACAAGTTTGCTGGCTTCAGGGTATAGCTCTAGCAGCTTAAGCAAACAGTTTGCAAAGCAACTGCTGTGGAACTACAAGTAACAGCATACCCTGATAACTGCCTTTTCAGTTTCCACAGAACTACAAGTTCAAGCAATGCCTGCCCGTTAAATACCCAGCTCAGTGCTGGCATACTGGGACTAGTACCACAACTTCTGTAGTCTTTGAATTACACACGTAACAGTACCCCCCACCCCCCACAAGCACACTAATATCATAATCAGCTCATACAACTCACGGCCATTATTTCTCTTCATAACTTTAAGTAGCTGGCATTGTCCCAGAGGATGCAGGAAGCATTTAATTGGATATCTGCCCACCGTCACTGAGGAAACAGTCACCACCACCTGTGCAGTCATGTGACATTGAGGCTCCCCTGCTTATTGGATGAAGTGTGTGATGTACCCATAATCTGACATCGGCCAATAGCTAAAGACAAGTTTGCATGACTTGCAGCACGCCAAATTATGACACACACAGGGGCGGGCTGGCCCGGGGGGCAGCGGCCCCCCGGGCCGCTCTTTCAGGTTGCTATTAGGGCCGGAGGTAGGCTGGCCGGCCGCCCCCTGGATGCAAAATACAATACTTTCCACCGCGGCCGCATCTGATGACATCAGATGCGGCCGCGTCAGCGCACAGGCGGCCGCATCACATGACAGGGGATGCGGCCGAGTCATCAATGACGCGGCCGCATCCCTTTTCATGAGATGCGGCCGCCTGTGTGCCCTCCGGCCACGCCTCTCCCAGCCCGCGCCTGCTGACACATATAGCACACACATATAGCACACACATAGATACTGAGTACTTTTCCAGTGTTCATTTAATAAGAAACTGATGAATATAACATACATTATACACTTATAACTAACGGATAATTGAAGCTACAGTTGACCGTTGTGATGCGTGGTACCTACACAGATTGTACACGTGTGGTATGACAACTGGAAGGGGAAATTGGCAAATATAAGGGTGATTTTGGGGTGCAAACTGCAGAATGTAAGTTATACTTTATAAACACCTGCAAAGATGGAGGCTGAGAAATATAACTGTATCCCGTGACAGATACATCAATCTGCAGCTTGTGACAGTAATATGGGACAGAGCACAATCTTCTGACACTGTCTTTAGGTCCTGACTCTCTCTCTCTGGTCCTGACTCTGTCTCTGGGTCCTGACTCTCACTGGGTCCTGACTCTCTCTCTCTGGGAACTGACTCTCTCTCTGGGAACTTACTCTCTCTCTGGATCTGTGTCTCTATTTGTGATAACTGTTGCCAGCTGTCCGCTGCCTGTTGGCATAGGGCATTACCTTGTGCTAGGTGTCAGGCTAGTGGAGGGAAGGAGCGGGCTGCATGCAGAAGGATCACATACCTGTCTGTATTCACTCAGCTGCTTGTTCTCTGTGCACTGATCCTTCCTGATCCTTCTCCTCTTAGTCCCCAAACAGCAGAGAAAGAGTCCAGACAAACACTACAACCACCCACCATCTGCTGCCAAATTATGACTGACTTGACATCTGAACTCCGGTAAGCTCCGCCCCAACAGAGGAGGGGGCAGAGCTTCAACCCCGCCGGGCCTACCGGTGGATAGTCCGGCTGCCCGGCAGGCCAGTCCGAGGCTGAGAGGAGGTAAGGGGAAGGGTAGGGGGAAGAGGCAGCCAGATTACTCAGTGGTCCCTTCGACATCTAGGATGGGGTCCTGTTCTTGGAGTTGCTCCAGTTCCCTTGACCCTTAACACTATAATGCCAGGGGAAGTACCCACCCATGTAGAGACTCCAGAGGTTAATACTCATTCAGGCATTTCCTTTGGTACAATTGCTGTTCCTAAGCCCTTTAAGGCCTCTGCTAAAGAGGTAGTCATTACTAAATCCATCCCCCCTGATAAGGAACAGTGTGATGGTGGGCCAGGTATGGTTGACATCTCCAAAAAGAGTGTTGGAGGGAGGACTCAGGTTTCAAAGCCTCCTTCAAAGGAGTCAAGGAAAGAGCTGGTCTCTTCTGTGGGACACAGCCAAAAAGTGTAAAGTGGAACTGAATGGGCCTACTTCTATAACCTAGAATGATGGCTCACCAACCTATTAGATTTGCCACCATTAATGTGGCATCTATAATGTCCGAACGAGCTCGCTACATGGCCTATAGTTTTTTCGACACGCTTGAGGTCTATTTTTTATTCTTGAAAGAGACTAGGGTAGGTCGAGTGTCGGACTCTCACAAAGCCATTTCAGAGAGCTAAAGCCTTACCTTTTTACAGCCCGTCAGGTAGTTTTTGGAGGTGATTTCAACACCATTATTAGGCCCAAAGACAAGGGAGGATCCAATTCTACGCTGGGCTACGATTCCCTTTTTCTAGTTAGCATGGTTAGACAGGCAGGTCTGGTGAATGTGCACGTTCGTCATTCCCCAGACCTCACGGGTTTCACCTTTTTTAGAGGTAGGGGTAGGTCTAGGAAAGACAGGTTTTTTGTTAAGGAGGGCTCTGCGACTTTGGCACCTGTGCTGAGGCCTGTGGAGTTCTCCGATCACGTTTGTCTGTGTGTCAGCTTGAATGCCTCAGAAACCCCTCAGAAAGGCAGGGGCCTGTGGCGCCTGAGCCCTGAGCTCCTAAAGGAGGATGAGATTAGACAGTCCTTTAGGGACTTCTTTGAAACACAGGAATCAGTTTTGGAGGCAGGTTGGAGTAGGTCAGAGTGGTGGGAGGTTTGCAAGAAGCGAACTCGGAGCTTCTTCCGCCGACTCGTAAGTCACAGAAAATTGGTAAAAATAAATACCTACTCAGCTTTGAGGCGGAAACTTGCTTTCCTGATCTCTGAAGAGGGAGACGGTGGGGAGATCTCCCAGGTGAAGGCTCGGTTGAAGGAGTGTCAGTATGATCGGTATGCTTCCTTAGTTCTGGAGAGGGATTATGGTCAATATCACTCGCCAGACCCCTACCAGAGCTGTAGGAAATCCATCAATGCTAAGGAGGTGAGAGGGCTGTGTGATGAGCAGGGTGTCTTTCAAAAGTCTCGGGAAGGCATTCTTGGCATCATTGGCTCTTTCTACTCTGGCCTCCTCTCTGAGAAATCACTTGACAGAGGGAAGATGAAGCAATTTCTGAAGGAAACTCCTGGTGTGAATAACTTGCATGCTGCGCTTGACACCCTGGATGGTGATATAACGGTAGACGAGGTCAAGGCTGCCATAGTTAGTCTGTCTATGAAGAAGTCCCCAGGACCGGATGACCTGACATTCGAGTTTTATAAGACCTTTGTCGACATCTTGGCCCCTCGCCTTATGGAAGTGTTTAATGAGTGCCTGGGTGAGGGTTTATTCCCTCCTTTCATGAGGACATCTGCCCTTATAGTATTGTCCAAGGGATCTGACCAATCCAAGATTGAGAACTGGTGCCCCATCACCCTTCTTAATGTGGATCGCAAGATTCTGGCAAAAGTGCTGTTTAACAGGTTGATTCGGATTACAGACCTGGTACTTTCTCCTTCTCAGCATTGCACCGTGAAGGGTCATAGCACCTTTAGTGCTGTCCTTGGTGTCCGGGAGGCCGTTGAGCGGTGTCGTGCTGAGAAACGGGGAAAGTATTTGCTGACACTGGACCAGTCAAAGGCTTTTGATCGGGTCAATCATGAGTACCGCTGGTGTCTACTTGGCAGGTATGGGCTCCCAGAGCGGGTGGTCAATAGGATTAGAGAGATCTACAGGCAAGCCGAAAGCTTCCCGCTTGTGAATGGTTGGGTAGGTCCTACTTTCTCGATGACTTCGGGAGTCAGACAGGGATGTCCCCTGAGCCCCCTCTTGTACGTGTTTGCAATCGATCCCTTCATCAGGAGGGTGGAAGGCGACACAGTGAGAGGGGTGCAACTGAGCCCGGGGAAGCTGTTGAAAGTGGTGGCTTACGCAGATGATGTCACGATCGTGATTTCTGATGTGAATGAAGTGAAAGACATGACGGTTGATATCTGTACATATTCTGAGGCCTCAGGGTCCAGAATCAATCAAGATAAGTGTGAAGCTTTCTGGATGGGGGAGGAGGGTCGGCATTTTGACCTTCCGGACAGCCTTTCCCAGGCGAGCGAGGAGATTAAAATTCTTGGTATCCGATTTGGCCTTGGTGATTACGCCAAGCGAAATTGGGAGATTAGGCTGGGAGCAGCTTCTGCTAAAGTGGTACGTTGAAAAGGATGGCATTTGTCTCTTAGGAAAAGGGTGGACTTGATCAAGACTTCGTCAAGGGGGAAGCGCACTACGGATGGAGATAAGTTCAGCAGCGGAATAACAGGAAAGTCCAACCTGGAAGCTTATATACAAAAATAGAATATTCTGCGCTATCACTTAAATAATGATGATGTACCTAGATATGTAAGAAAATGATCTTTATCATTGGAAATGATGGGTGCACAACAATATAAAGGAACATAGGGGCAGAAAATCACATGTCATAAAAACAATTTCATTAATGAAAAAAACAAACAGACATTTGTCACGAAAAACAGTGTGGCACTGATAACTAGTTTAGTGCTATGATCCAATACAGGGATCTAATTAACTGAAGATCAAAATAAGGCAGTCCTTATGCATATGAATTGTCCAGCGTATTAATGGTATTGTCCAGAAAAAATATGGAGGGATACTTGCGCTTGTAGGAAGTCCCGGATATAGTGACTGGTCCTGAAGGTATCCAGTTAAAGCCGAGTGCGATGCAGATGATAAAGAGTGATCCTGACAGTGGGTGATAGAATGCCCGATCAGGGGAGTCCACAGAGTTCTGGTGATCTGTTGTGAAAAACGAAGTAGCGGCGTGCGCCCCAGCCGTGGAGCGCACGCTTCCTGGATGTCCAAAACCGGATGTGCACAAACCGGAAGTGGCGGGTGATTGTCCAACGCGTTTCGTCACCTAGGTGACTTTCTCAAGGCGATGATGGACGTATATGCAGGGGGGCGGATCATTTATACAGTATTCATGAATGACTGACAGTCTGAGCCTGGTGTTATAGGATTGCAAGTTTGTTATTGATCCTGGGTATCTGGCAAAGTCTGGCTTGTATTGCTAATGTGCAATATGTAAAAAATATATAACAAATGAGGTTAACAATATTATGGTTACATTAAAAAACCTGGAAGTCAATTGGATGTATTAAAACACGGTATGTAATGACATTATACATCAACATTATAATTTAGCTACAGGTGGAAAATGCCATATTAAATGTATAAGAGCAGATATCAGATCTGAAGCATTTTCAGATGTAAGTGAGTGCATTTATCATGCTCATATGGAACATAATCTGAAAGGGGATATGTACACATACATATACGTTAAACAATTATGTATATACATAGAAGTGGCATGTATACCTCATATTTGCTGTGATTTATAGCAAATATTGAGTGTATGTGAATACTGGTTATGAATGAGAAGGTGGAGTGATGGTCTGCTGATCTTATAGAAAAGGAGGACATATATACATGTAAGTACTTAACTGATGGGGTTAAATAGTGCTAGTGTTAGCACTGCAGGGAAGGATTGAATGTATTAAACATCTAATTGTGTATGCGTCTGTTTCCCATCACTGGGTAGGGAGGTCAACTCTCAAGACTTACCTGATTCCAGTCTTTTTGTATGTCAGCTATGTATGCCTTTTGCCAGAATCTTTATGGGCCAAGGTGAATGCAGTGTTCTTCCAGATGCTTTGGGGGAACAGGCTGAACCTGTTAAGCGTAGCGTGACCTACAGATCGAGGGGGGAGGGGGGCCTGGGTATGGTAAACCCAGCGCTCTTCTTTATGCTCACCTTTCTTAAATTACATCTGCACAGTCTCATCTTGGAGACTCCCCCTCGATGGGTAGAGGGCTTTCATGCCTGGGTGCATCCATTCCTCAATTCCTGGGTAGAGGGAGGAGCGGTAAAGAGCTTTCGAGTTCCACATGGTTACCTCCCGTCCTACGTGAAACTGGGTTTGAAGGTGACAAGGAAATGGCAACTGAAGGTGGGAAAGGTCAACAGCTCCTCTAGAAGGGAGTTGGAGAGGAGAGTCTTGCCGTCTCACTTCTGGGAGCCTCTGTCACTGAGGGACTGCCCGGGCAGTGTCTGCTCAGATGGCACAGCTCTGATCACTGATCGGAGGATACCACTGAAGCTCAGGGACATTGCCTGGCTCTCCTTCCATGGGAGACTCTATGTTAGAGGAAACCTCAAGGTAAGGAATGCCGATGATCGTGGCTGCCCACGGGAAGAGTGTCCAGGGGAGGAGGAGACAATGGATCATTTCTTGTTGAGGGGTCCTTTTAACATAGAGGTTTATGATGGGGTCTCGTGTGTCTTGGGCAGGCCTAGTCTTTCAGGGCTTAGTTACCCTGAGTGGGTTTACGGGGCGCTCAAGAGGTTTAGGGCTTTTGATTTGGTCACTCTGTTTTTAGTTACATTAGTGGTTAGGTATTACACGTGGTGTTTAGTGACAATCCGCAAGAAAGTCCTCCCTTGCAAAGAGGTGGTGGGAGATATTCTTCACGAAGTTTGGAAGATAAGGGATATGAAGAGGCAATGGATGGATGCTGCGAGCTGGGCCAGGCTTTGACGTGGCTTGAAACCCCCTTAGTGGGTGGTGGAAATCTGGGGCCTCTCCATCTGTTGGCTTTCTATTTCTTCACCTCCCAGTAGATTTTGATTGGTTCCCTTTTTTTAGTAAGTGCTTGCATATGTCTAGTCATCCTATTTAGTTCCACTATGCTTGTTTTTAGTTTTGCTACAGTTAAATTTTGTTTTAACATTAAAGTTGAGATTTATTATGGTGCATATAACCAGTTTACGTTAGCCATGAAGGCCTATGGACTTTTCTATTTTTATGGACTTTATTTATTATGAGCATGGACTCTTTTATTGGGATATGGGAGGGGTTTCGTTATTGTAAGATTGTTGAGGTATGTATTTTGTTGCAAGTTTTTCTAAATAAAAAAATCAGCAGCTCTTCTGTGTACTGCTGTGAATCCATTTTGATAACACCGTACATTTTGACTGCAAATTCAGAAGAAAAGCCTGCAAGGCCTAGTTTTTGTATTTCAGCAATGACAATTAGCAATGGAGCAATAAAGCTCTTCTCTTTGTGTGTTACCTATATAAAACCGTACACTTTGAATGCAAATTCAGAAGAAAAGCCTGCAAGGACTAGTATTTGTATGTCAGCAATGACAATTAGCAATTGAGCTCTTTTCTTTGGGTGTATATAACACTGTACACTTTTTGGCGCAAATTTAGAAGAAGAGCCTGCAAGGACTAGTATTTGTATTTAAGCAATGACAATTAACAATGGAGCAATCGAGCTCTTCTTTTAGAGTGTATATAACACCGTACACTTTTTGGTGCAAATTCAGAAGAAAAGCCTGCAAGGACTAGTATTTGTTTTTCTGCAATGACAATTAGCAACACAGCTCTCCTTTTTGTGTTATGACACAGTAGAATTTGACTGCAGAATTACACCTACCCTGACGGCCCTAAGATTTGTATTTTTCTGCAATGAGAATTACCAACGCAGCTCTCCATTTGTATGTTACCGATATAATACAGTAGATTTGGACTGCAGAATTACATCAACCCTGTAAGCACTATTATTTGTATTTTTCTGCAATGAGATTTAACACTGGAGCTCTCCTTTCTGTTTGTTACTTATATAACACAGTAGAATTCGACTGTAGAATTACATCAACCCTGTAAGCACTATTATTTGTATTTTTCTGCAATGGAGCTATCCTGAATGTCACTGATTACTTTGTTGAACACTGCTACCACCCTCCTCTTTCAATTCTATAACTTTGCCTACCCAACTGCTGTACACTCTGTACTACCCCTTCTGTGTCCCTCTCTCAAATAGCATTAGATCGCCGTGGAAGGCGGTATTTATAGATTCCAAAATTTGCAAGATCTGACGTAACAATGACGTTTTGCCTCGTTTTCGATTCTGAAAAAGCGCAAAAGCACCGAGCGCAGATTCCCTAAGTTCAGGTGTGTTCAGTTCCCAAGGCCTGAGCATCTCTAGTCTTAAGGAGTCTGGATGTTCTACCCACATATACTAATCCACACATGCAGCCTAATATATAAACTAAGTTTTTTAAATTACATGTAATAAAGTGGTCTATCATGTAGTTTTGGTCATGAACAAAGAACATTTCAATTTTGCTCCGATCACTTTTAACTGTTCTACAGGTCTGGCAAGACCCGCATCTATAAAAACCTTTGCTCTTAATGCCACTAATGGATTTGGTACTTGGCAAGGTACCTTTTACTAACCTATCTTTCAAGTTGGTCGCTTGCCTATATATGAAGGGAGGTTTTTTGGAAATATTTCAGATAAAATACTGTACTTTTTTAAGATGTGTCTGTGTTTACATATTACACGTTCATTTGTTTATGACGGTGGCTGAATTTCGTAATGAATCGTACATCGGACCTCGTTAAGGATCAATCATTAGATTTATTATCTCAGTAATAATTGTTGTTATTCAGCAGTTATTCTTTTATTTTTGGAAATCTTTTATTTTGGAAGGTGTCACGAACACGCTCCCAGCTGCCGTGACTTTGGGGTGTTTGCTGTATGAGGTCACACACAATTTCAGCCCGCAGTCTCTCTCTGCCTATCTCACAGGTTATAGACCTACGGAATTGCCCCAAACACAGCGCTCTCACACCCCCAGAGACTTCAGGTTCTGCCACCACCTATTGGAAACGGGCAATAGGACCCCAATATACTGTTCCACACTGGCACGCAGGTTTCTAGCTATCCACAAACTAGCATTACCCACACCAGCACGCACAGGGTTAACTCTTCACACCTCCAGACTGTTACTCAAATGTAAATGCAAGCACACACAGCTTGTTAATCAAATGTATCAACAAATCACACACTGGCATTCCAAGGGTTAACTGGTCGAGCAATCTCTTCTTTTAATAGGCAAATGGATTTGTTAGAGTATCAAGGACGCAACTTATTAAATTATAGATTTAATATACAAAAATACAGGGCATTCAGATATAAAGAAAAATAATGAATAAACAATTAATAGAATGACATAACAAGCACAAACAGTTTAAAATAAAAAGGGATAACAGTACAGAGCATAACTCACTTATAATCTGTATGCCTGGGGCAGGCAGAGAAGATGGACAGTCCTTCAATTAGATTGATTCCCCAAGAGCTGACAGTTTTTCCTTTCAACACACAGGTTTTTAAGCCAAATGAAATGGGATGGTCTTCACAGGGGCAGTGTTTAATGCTAATAGGGCGTAGGGATGTCCCCTGGGTGTCACTATACTTTTCTCACAAATATTGCCAAAGTCTTGACCTGTGGGTAATTCTTCAAAGATACTTCCAAGAGAAATAACTCCCCCTTCGATAAACCGGTCATAATCTCCCACACATTTAAATACCAAACATATTGGAATTATGACAATGTGAGATACCTTTTCCAAAGATATGTGATTTTAGCTGTTCCCAGATATTACCAGAGCCTGTCATTCACCACCCTGGTGTGATTTCTGCTCCTCAGTATGGAGTGACTCCCAGATTTCCCAAAATATGAACTAGGACAACATTTTCCTTTGAAGGTCATATTTATATATACCTGTATAGGCTTTCACATGCTGCCTACCAGGATCTCCAGCTGTGATCGGCCCCACACAGTCTACTCAAGTGTCCCAAAACTCTTTGAAGCCAAGACAAGTGACATGGTTATCTCCTCACACTGGGATGTGCAAAGCCATCAAACACACATCAGACTCTCTGTCTTTAAATTTTACACTTTAAAGTTATCAGTGGATTCATTTGATATCACCTATTTACACTGCAGTTAAGAATTATCCCTTATATATAACTGCAAGCTCTCTATGTTCACGACAGAAGGTGTAAGGTTTATTTTATTCAATAATTATTTTTTACTTTGATGATTATTATTATTTGCAGAAAGTCGGCACAGCTATGGGTACCAGGTTCGCCCCGAGTTACGCAAATCTTTTCATGGCATATTGGGAACATCTATATACTGACCATGTGGGTATGATTGGGGCGGGCCTGGTATCCTGGCTAAGGTACATATATGACGTTCTCTTTATCGGGTACGGAGAAGAGAAGTCTCTCAAGGAATTCTGTACCTACTTGAATAATAACACTTGGGGGTAAATGTATTCAAGTGCGAGTTTGCAACTCCAGCGATTTTCTTGGGAGAGTTGAAACTCGGCGATTTATGAAGCTGAGTTTTCATACAAAATCGCCAGAGTTCTGCTTCTGTCAAAATCACTACTTGCAAAATTGCCAGACATCAAACTCACCACTGTTTGCCACTGCAGCTATACAAGTCTACAATGTATCAAGCTGCGAGTTAGCAAACTCAGGAGAGTTTGCTTCTAAACACGCCAGACACAACGCGCTGCTTGATAGCAGCGTGTTGTATCAACACATCACTGTTACACTGACCTGGCAGTGTTAAAAAGTTAAAGAACAGATAAAAGTTGAAAAAAAAAAAAGCGTGAGGTCCCCCCGCTATTCATGCTTAACCCTAGTGCTGCATGACTAGTGCTGGTCCCGTGAAAATCAGGGAAAAATTTTGCGTGGGGTCCCCCCGGTTTTCACTTTACCAGCACTAGGCAAACCAGCCAGGGTTGGCGGCACTATAGCAGAGGTCCCCCTGCCATAATGACTAACCAACCCTAGGCTGGATTCCCTAGGGAGTGGGGTCCGCCGAAAAAAATGAGCACCACCCCCTAGAAAGAACCAGCCCAGTGCTGATAGCACTAGGGCTCTTCCTACTACCCCGGGGCTGTGGGTAGTAGGGTAATACGGCAATAAAGTATTAAAAAAACAAACTGACACCAAATTTTTTTGTGGAACTACAAGTCCCAGCCAGCCAGGTTGCCAAAAACAGTGTGGCCATGCTGGTGCTTGTATAACTACAAGCACCAGCATACCCACGGCAACCAGGGCATGTTGGCATTTGGAGAACCACAAGTGCCAACATGCCCTGACATCCCTGGCTTGCTGGGACCTGTAGTTCCACAAAGAAAAAAGTTAAATAAATAACAACACCCTCATAAACACCCCATATATTTATTAAAAATCAAAACCCTACAATAAATACACTACCCACCCTCTTTTTTACCACATCTATTTAATAAAAATAAAAAAAAACAAATACTTACCAATGCTGTCTTCTTTCTTCTTACCGAGGTCCTGGCTTGCCCCAGTCCCTTAATATTTATACTTCCATCTTGACGGCTTGCCCCAGTCTCATCCATTTTATACCTCCATAAAAGATTCTTGAGAAACTGGAACACTTCGCCCACAAGGGGCCCATATTTGTAATTTCCCGAATCTTTGTGCTTGATTGCAGAAAAAAAAAGTTCTCGAGCCGCCGCAAACACCTCCTACCTAGTAGGAGGTCCGTTTCGTACTGAGCTTACGTTGTTTGCGTAAGTTCAAAGTACAGTATTATGGCATTTTCCCACGCTAGTAGGGGAATCACCCAATACTGTACCTAGAGCTTACGCAAGTAACGTAGCTCATTGCGCATGCGCAACGCTACTTGCGTAAGCTGTAATACAGTAAATACAGTGATTTGGCGCGATTTAAACACGCTGGCAAACTCGCACTTTGATACATTTACCCCCTGGAATATTCAGTTTAGTTTCAATGTCAGCAAAGTCATTGTTAATCTTTTTGGATCTGGAAGTCTATATTAGGGATGGTATGATTCATAGTAAGTGTTATAGAAAACCAAAAGATTGTAACATTACATTCAGAGAAATAGTCAACTTCACGCCACTGGCTGAATGGAGCATCATTCAGCCAATTTTTAAGGCTCAAACATAATTGTATAGAGCAGGATGTTTTGGATGAACAGATGGAATCTATGAAAATTAATTTTATAAAAAGGATGAAGAACTGGTGAATACGGCCAAACAGAGATCTATTAATATAAATAGACAACAATTTTTATTCAGAGATAAGTAATTTATTAAATATTCATATTTATTAAATAGAGGTTCCAATTTAAGTGTGAAGACATGCTGTGATGTTCTTGTGTTTACCATCTGTCACTTAACAACCGAAACCTGGAAGTGATGTCACGCACTGTCATTAACGGTACCTAATATAATTTATTTACATCTGATATAGACTTCTGTAATGGTAAAATTTATTAAATAGAGGTTCTGATTCAAATGTGAAGACATGCTGTGGTGTTTTTTGTGTCTACCGTTTGTATTATTGTTATTGTTTGCTCTATGGAAACCACAAATTTAAAGTTGATCTAGGACATGCCATTCCGCAACTATAAATCTTTCCCCACATTTTAATTTACCTCACCCTCCAATGCAACATGGTTTTGCCAAGGTGCAAAGTTACTCATTTTTTGGCTTTACTTTCCTTAATGAATCAAGCCCACTGTGGTGTTTTTTTTGGTCTACCGTTTGTCACCTAACAACCGAAACCGGAAGTGATGTCACACAATAGTGACAAACTAGGATTATTATTTGCTCTATGGAATCCAAAACCAGAAGTGACATTACGCAAAAAAACAGAAGTAATGATGCACTTCACAGTGAATTCCACGGGCGGATAGAGATTTCCTGTTTTGATATTGGATGTTTTATATTTAAATTCTGTATTTAGGTGTTATCATTTGTGCAACGAGGTATGTCCAAGTTACTTGATAACCCTCTAGTAGATTTTTGAAGATTTTTTACAGATGTTTTTATTTTATTGTGGGTATCCTACATGTGATTGGCTAGTGCCAGTCATTAAAGAAGCGATTTTACAGGCTCTCCATGCACCTAGAAAAAGACTCAAAATGAGTCAAAACATGTTTGAGCAGGAGAGCTGAATACCAATTTTACCCATTTTTCTGCAGGATATAACCTTCCTCTTTACCATCTTGGATGTGGGAAACTTCCATTGACTTGGACTTATCTCAGGGCCCATGTGAATATATCCTTGTACAGTGCTATATACCCACATAATTTCTGGAAGGAGTGTATATGCCTCAATGAGTTTTTTCTGTTTTTATGTTCTATGTAAATGTGAGTGCATTACATGTGTTTTTATAATTTTTGATTTATTAAATGGTATTATGCTGGATACCCCTTCTCTATTTTTTACGTATGATGCTCATTGGGGACTACATTTGATACTATGACCATGAAGCATTGAAGCAAACAGAGGAAGTCCAAAGATCTGTCTCAAAGACTCACACCTTGCCACTGTGTTGAAGTCGTATAATTGGATGAACGAAAGTATATTGGTTTAATATTGGTTTGCCGTGCGTATTGCGAAGCGTACGCCACGTGTTACGTGACGTGGTGCGTTCGCACGGTAAAATACGCACGCACACACTCGCATTACAACAGTTAGTTATTTATATCATTTCATATTGGTTCTGTTACACTGTAATTCAGGAGCAGATAGTATTCGGTTTATTATTAGTCTATATATATATATATATATATATATATATATATATATATATATATAGTGATTATATGTACATTGTAGTGTTATTAAAGGTTTAGGTAATAGGAAAGGTGTCATGCCTGATATCATATTGAAGCCCTAATCATCAGCAGCTGTCCGGTGCAGTCGGCGAAGAGATCGCACATTGCATACTTTAGTTATTGATATTAGAGAGTAAACCTTTGTATGATACTGGCTATGAAAAGGAGAAGACCCCCTGGAGAGAAGACCCCCACCTTTGGATTCCTTAGATTGAATCAACCTATTACCTGTCTGGCCTGGACCCACCCAACGTCTGGACCTATAGAAACCATCTACGTCATCTCTATTGTTCACAATGAAACACTGACTGTATATATATTAGCTGCATCTCACTGGGGCCTCAGTCAGCTCTGACACAATATTCTATACAGAATATTGTCCATCGGGTCCCGTGGTTGCGCAGCCTGCGCAAGCGATTGCATTGGTATGTATTATCTTTTGGTATTGGCTGTGCTGTACTGTACTTTATCATAATATAATAATGTATTGAAATTGTTGACTATTTACATCTACTAAAATAAATCACTTTGTGCTTTGGACACACATTCAATTGATTGGGCAATGCTTATTTTAAAACGATAAAATTACTTTAATAATTTGGGGGCTCTTGAGTTAGGAGTTACGTTACCGGCAGGTATGCAAAGCTTACGATATTCGGTTCCTCAACAAAGGGTGGATTGACGGACGCGTCGCATAAAGCAGGAAAGAACGTAATGCGTCTTATACCTGTGGTTCACTGTGTGTTGCGAAACCGAATGTCCGTTGTTGCATAGACTGAAGGAACGCTAATTAGAATCTAGGGACAAGAAAGAAAAATGTTTCTTTTTATTGTCGTTTTAATGGTTTAAAGTGTATTGCATTGCTGTGCGTATGTGTACTTCCTGCTGTGCGTACACAAACTTCCGGTAGATTTGCCACGTGGTTGAACAATTGTTTTGATAGTTATTATATGCATAGTATAATTACTTGTGAAAGCCTCTGAGACATTATTACGGTTGTTGGGAATTTTCAATTTTCTGCGCAGAAAAGGTGTATAGTGTGCGATTTTGTAACGTAGATACACTGTTTATTGTTGAGGTGCTCAGTTGCTGTCTGACGAGGCGGATTGCCCAACTGAAGGACGGTATACAGGGCAGGTATACGGAATGCGAAAACGAAGTTTTTGCAAAAGCGCTACCAATAGATCGCAAGGTTTGCTAATAATTAGTATTGGTAGGCAGTGCGATCCGATCGCACCGTTAGTGCGAATTGGTGAAGCAGCTAGGAGGAATTATACTGGAAAGGCAGGTTGATTGTATTAACTTGCGCTCCCAGCGATAATAAACTCAGCAGATTTTTGTGGTTGAGCCAGGGTATCGAGGAGCTGATATCCCTTGGGGCCCACAGTGATATTTCTGTATTAGGGATCCTCGCCTGGTGCGAGAAAAGCGAGTGAACGCGGCTAACAGGAAATACGTTCACCGAGCATAATAGATCTCTAGCGGTGAGTATAGCAACAGAGTTGAAATTATTTGGTGGAAAGAACAAAGCATTGCGGTGTGTCTGTATTTCACATTTGGCCGGAAGGAACAGAGCATTGCGGTGTGTCTGTGTTCCGGGTAGAAAGTATATTGTGCAACATGGGTGCTAGGCATACGCTAGAGATTGCCAATTTACTGCCTGAGGAAGGTCTTATTGAGTCAGCGAGATTTCTCATGTGTGCAAAATATGGTGCATACGCAACTGTGTATTGTGACACGTGGGTCGAAATGACCAAAGATTGTGATAGGCCTTTCCCAACAACAGGGAGTTTTAATGCAGAGGTGCTAAATACCGTAAAAGATAAAGTACGGTTGATTAAGTCAACGAAAGTGAGAAATGCACATAATCATTGTTTAAAATCGTGGCAAATGGAAGGTAACACGTGGCAGAGCAGCGAACGCACAGCGGAAGTGAGTATAAGGAAAAACATGTGTTCAGCGGAAGTAAGCGTACTGGAAACAAGCATTCCGGAAGTGTGCGTTGCAAAGCGTGGCGAACTGAGCGCAAACACGCCCCCGATAAATTCGGTTGGGGCGGGAAGTACAGCCAATACCAAAAATGTAAAAACTGTAACTAGTAAGTTGTATGTTGTTTTAAGTGACGTTAAAAGTAATGTTTCAGGAAAAAGAAGAGGAACGGTCCCACCAGCAGGGGCAGCTGCTGAAAGTGGTGAGAATAATGAAAAGGTTAACATGGGGGGAGAAATCCATTGTACTGCAGCAGCAATTTCAGCAACTAGTTTTAGTGATTTGGTAGACTTACATCCTGTCTGCACAACAGCAGTTCCCAATGGGAAAGCAGACAGGAATAGTGATGTTCCCTTAAAACATGTAGCAAAGCATGATCCATGCACTAGGTCTGAAACATTTTCAATTTTGTCTGATTTCCCTGATCCTAGGAAAGATTTGACCAAATGTCAGCAGTTTATTAGATATTATGGTAATGTGTATGAGCCAACTAATAAAGATTGGCGAGTATTATTGAAGGCCTGTCTTCCTCTCAATACTGATATACAAAAGTTCATTAATGATTGTATGTTGGAGGAGGATGAATCCTTAACCAAGGATGATAATCAGGACAATATTAAACAAATAATCACACGGTTGGCCACATATTTCCCAGTGATAGTGGACTGGAGTAAAATTTTTAGTATCCAGCAAAAAAGATAGTGAAAATGCAGCAGACTATTTTTGCAGAGCTTTGATAGCAATGGGCAAATATACTGGGGTACCAGACATAAAAGATAATCCATATTACAGAGAGGTTGCTGTTAAAGTTCTAATGGATGGCCTCAGGGAAAACTTGAAAAGAAGGGTGCAAACTTCATTACCATACTGGAAAGGAACCACTGTAAGTGCTCTCAGGGAGTCAGCTATAGAACATGATAAAAGTATAAACAAACAGAAAGAGACACTAAGTGATAGGGTAATGATGATAAGTATCCCAGCACTAGAGGGACTGCACACATGACCACCAGAATACAACCCACATAACAGGAAACCCAGAATAGTGAGATGTTACAATTGCAGAGAAGAAGGACACATTAGGAAAGATTGTAAAAAGGAAGAGAAACAACACGAGTTGAGGAAGTGTTTTCAAGGCAATAAAATAGGACACCTAGCAAAACATTGTGCAGACATGACAGGGACGTGCTTCTACTGCCATAAGAAGGGACACATGAGTAGGAACTGTGTAGAGAGAAGAATGAATACCTGGGTTGGAAATC
Source organism: Mixophyes fleayi (assembly GCF_038048845.1). Lineage (NCBI taxonomy): Eukaryota > Metazoa > Chordata > Amphibia > Anura > Limnodynastidae > Mixophyes > Mixophyes fleayi. The sequence continues at coordinate 230,872,071 of NC_134402.1, forward strand.
ACATAGACATCCACAACGGAGGCGTACACTTCTCTCAGAGGTTCCCCTTTAATTGATTGCACACTCTATAACAACTAATATTCTGGGGGAGAAATATAGCCGACTCTAGAGTTAATCTGTGGTGAGCATTAAGGTGCAAAATGTAGAAAGAAACTTATTTTTTTAAAAGTAATCTTTGTTGATTTTGTTTGTTCGTTTTATGTTGTCACATGTTTGTTTTCCTAAATCACTAGCCGACGGCAAAGAATAGAGATGTTTGTTTTGTTTGCTGTTTTAAGATAACTATCTTGTTTTTCTTTTCACAGATAAAGGGGACACAAAAGAAGTATAGACAAGTGTTTAAAAGGGGTGAGATAGAGAAATAGAAGAATTACTCTTGAAAGACTAATTAACAATAGACAATTGGAACACTCTTTTGTTTTAGGCTGCAGTGACTCATGATAATTTGTTTGGCTGAGAATCATATCCAACAATGAAGTATGTTCATACTTTGCTCCAAAATATCGTTTTATGTATTTCAGAGAAAATATGAGTCACTAAGAGTACATTTTTACATTTCTCTATTATAAGTTAGAAAAGTCCGTTGAAAAGGTATGTAGTCAATGAGATACCGAGTTCTTAATGAACAAATGACGGACGACACTGGATTGCAATGTTAAGAAGCCCTAGTCAAGTATGGGGAGGGGTCATAGTTAGCAAATAGCTAAGGGGAACAGTGGAATGAATACAGCCATTTCCCCATAGAGTCAGAGTCCAATCCAGCTGTCATTTTGTTGTAAAAATCTCCCTTTCTACATGTATGTTTGTATTCAAACCTTTGTATTCCCATCATTCATTGCTTTCCTATTTCTCATTCTTTACACAAACGCTAGTCTCTCTCTCTCTCTCTCTCTCTCTCTCCCGCTCCCTCTCTCCCTCTCTCTCTACCTCTGTCTCTCTCTCCTGCTCCCTCTCTCTCTCTCTCTCCCCCTCTCTCTCTCTCTACCTCTCTCTCCCTCTCTCTCTCTGCTCTGGTAGAGATAAAATCAGACACAGTCTCAACAATGGGGCTAATACATATTTTTATGTTTTTACATAAGACAAATTCAGAGATACACACACTAGATTGACATAAGTTACAGAAACAGTCAGGGATTTTGTTTTCATGTGTATAGAAACTGCTGATTTTTTTTTTAAGCAGAAGGTTCTGTTGTGGAAATACGATTCATGTTTTATAGATTGCATATCTGTTTTGTTTTTTTTTTTGTTTTAGTTCGTGCCTCCTGTACAAGATACGACATAATGTGAAACCCTAGAAAATGTAGAATTTTCATGTTTTTATAATTTTCACTGTTAGACAGGCATGTACGGGATACTGTTATATTTGAAGAAAGTGTTATAGAAAGAGACCTCTTTGCCTTTCCCACTTAGTCAAGTAGCTGAATATGAGGTACTGAGAATGACATGTGAGTTGGCAGAGGGAAAATCGATTGATATACATTGGTCTTTAGCATTTTTCTAGTCTAGAGGGCGATGTTGAGGTGAATAAGAAATCGTTTTATAGCAATACCAGCACATGATTAGGACACTACATAGACGACTTTATACAGTGAAACAGTTACCAACTGAAGTAGCTGCTAGTAAGGTCCACACTTACACGCACAACCATACAGGGCTGTCACACCAGGGAGAACATAGCTGTCAAATAGACAACAGGGTTTTATGTGACAGCTAACAAATCTATGTTTTGTTTGTTTTTCGTTGTATTGTTTTAGTTTTAAAAAGGTGAACACACACACACATGCACGCATACACATATTGGTTAATATAGGAAGATTTGTGTTACCTGAGGGATAAACTGTCTGGAAGGTGAAGAGATGTGGTGAGGAGTCTGGTGGACTCTGGAGAGACGGCCAAATTAGACCAATAGAGCCATCCCATATCCCTCCTGCTGATGGGTTTTCCTTCAGGTAAAACAAATACACGTCATCCAATTACCACCATGCAGGATCCTCAAGTATACACAGGTGTACCAATGAAATATGTCTGGGTAGAGGTGTATTGAAATGTGTCTAATGTATTACTGTATCATACTCAAAGCTTTTGTTATTTAATGTGATAGTCCTAGAGTTATAATAGATGATAGGGGTATTCATGTTATTGATAATAGATGTATAATGTATGAGTAGTGGTAAGAAATCACATACTTTCAGTTAGCCATAAACCAGTGTGAACATAAAGTAGTGGTACTCGGTAGAATGAATTGAATAGAATAAGAGTTGGAACTTGATTGAAGTGCCACTAGTCCTTTTCCGCTACCAAGAGATCACCCCTGGGCAGACTCCTAACCTGTCAGTTTTTGAAATGTTCTTGACCCCTCGTGAGATGAGATTGTAACTGGGAGGCTAGGTTAGACCTTGAGAGAAGGTAAATAGTGAGACAGTAACCAAGAACGTCCAAAACACTGTTTCCTGAAAGGTCACACTAACTGTCAGGATGTTGGATCAGGAGAGTAAGTTGTGGAGCAGTAATTTCTTAAACTTAGGTTATTTGCCAGACAGGTACCAGGTGTAGGCTACCAGCCTCACGGCTTCAAGGGTAGCAGAGACACACTGGTGCCCATACCACCCACTGCAGAGGGGCCAACACTCAGAGAAGGGTCCAAGGGCACTCATGAGTTTGTACTGGAAGGCCTCGAATGCAGTTAGTAGCACCTGAGCCAAAGGCTAAGACTGTTGTCCAGCATGAAGTTGTAGTTTTTCCTGTTTTGTGTTCTCTCATTTCACTCTCTTCTCAGGACGGTTAATTCTTTTGATTATTGGCAGGTGACAGAGACTGGTTCGGGTAATGATAAGGAGGTGTTGGGGAGGAAGAAGTTAGTAGCATAATCAGTCCGGCCAATTACTCTATTCAATTCAGGGGTAAAGGAAAATTTGGAAACCTTGGAGCTTGGAAAAAGTGCGAGGGGCTATTGTCTGAGTAGCATTACGTCCGTAAGTACGGCGACCCCATAGTTAAAAAGAGATACACCCAGCGATGCCAGTCCAGTAATATCCGGACTCGAGCAGGCATCCTTGAGAATGATTATCATTCTTGGGAGGGTAAGGTTTTAGACCAAACAAAGTGCTGGGCGTGCTCACATGTGCCTCAGTGATTATATCAAGTAGGATTAGTTCTCTTTCCACTAAATATTCTTGAGGTACCCGAACTATAGGCGGGAGGTCACTAAGGGAAAAAGTAGGACACCTAGGTCCCTTAGTCTGAAGTCTCCCAATGCTTTGCAAGCCGATCACTGTTAAATCTGAGTATTGAGAGACTGGGAAGAACGAACAGACAATAGCCCGCCCACAAGTGTTGATGAAAAGAACTGGTGACATTATTAGATGTGTGTATATTAACGCAAGCTGAAGGAGATTGCATATGACATTATTGATAGACATAGGATGATGCTATTGATGAACATGAAGTGTTTAAATGTATTCTGAGCTTAAAGACATGCGTTCGACAGAAGAACCTGTTAAACTTGAAGAACTGTAGTAGAGAATTCTGTATAGCTGATACACGTTCTACTGTACCATGTACCTTTCCAAATAATGTATTAAGTATTTTATTGCACCCTTGAAGGGCATACAAAAGGTTATCTCCAAGCTCCAGAAGTGTACGGTTTATAGTAAAAGAAGAAGTCGTTTAGAAGATTAAGACTCTCTCTTATGATAACTTGTTTAGATCTACGAACAGCGTGGACATACACCAAGGGGGATTTGTATTACATAACAATGAAACGTGGTACTGAGATCCTGCTTATAACATCTTTAAGGTGATAGTTTATTGTACTATCAAAGGGTGGACTGTTGAAGTCGTATAATTGGATGAACGAAAGTATATTGGTTTAATATTGGTTTGCCTTGCGTATTGCGAAGCGTACGCCACGTGTTACGTGACGTTGTGCATTCGCACGGTAAAATACGCACGCACACACTCGCATTACAACAGTTAGTTATTTATATCATTTCATATTGGTTCTGTTACACTGTAATTCAGGAGCAGATAGTATTCGGTTTATTATTAGTCTATATATATATATATATATATATATATATATATATATATATAGATATATATATATATATATATATATAGATATATAGTGATTATATGTACATTGTAGTGTTATTAAAGGTTTAGGTAATAGGAAAGGTGTCATGCCTGATATCATATTGAAGCCCTAATCATCAGCAGCTGTCCGGTGCAGTCGGCGAAGAGATCGCACATTGCATACTTTAGTATTTATGATATTAGAGAGTAAACCTTTGTATGATACTGGCTATGAAAAGGAGAAGACCCCCCTGGAGAGAAGACCCCCACCTTTGGATTCCTTAGATTGAATCAACCTATTACCTGTCTGGTCTGGACCCACCCAACGTCTGGACCTATAGAAACCATCTACGTCATCTCTATTGTTCACAATGAAACACTGACTGTATATATATTAGCTGCATCTCACTGGGGCCTCAGTCAGCTCTGACACAATATTCTATACAGAATATTGTCCATCGGGTCCCGTGGTTGCGCAGCCTGCGCAAGCGATTGCATTGGTATGTATTATCTTTTGGTATTGGCTGTGCTGTACTGTACTTTATCATAATATAATAATGTATTGAAATTGTTGACTATTTACATCTACTAAAATAAATCACTTTGTGCTTTGGACACACATTCAATTGATTGGGCAATGCTTATTTTAAAACGATAAAATTACTTTAATAACTGTCTTATGAGTAACTTGAGACTGGGGGGCAACGAGTTGGGGATTATCGCTTATTCTTTTGGACACTAAATTAACTTTTTGTGTTACAACCCTTTTCTTCCTACTACTGCTTACATCACCTGAATCTCTATAGTATTACACTATTGCACATTTTCTTCTCTTTTTATGTAAATATGACCCTATTGAGTGGCTTTTTCATCAGAGACATATTGATATCATACATCTAAGAGAAACCATCACACCGAAATATAAGTATTCCCTTTAGAAAATAACAATTGCGCTTAAAGGGGTTTCATAATCAGTTTTGTATTTTATGTATGTTTGTAAACTGGTGTCTGTTCATTTTTTAAATCAATTAGGCTGCATTTGTAAGTGAAGGGCTGATAAAGTTAAGTTATATTATACTTAATATTAGATTGGGTCAGAGCATCTCCAAATTGTCAGGTCTTGTGGGGAGTTGCCGGTATGCAGTGGTTACCAAAAGTGTTCCAAGGAAAGCCAACCAGTGAACTGGCAACAGGGTCATAGGTGCCCAAGGCTCATTGATGCGCTTGGGAAGCTAAGCCTAGCCTCTCTGGTCCAATCCCACAGAAGAGCTACTGCACCAGAAATTACTGAAAAAGTTTATGCTGGCTGTCAGGGATAAGCCCCTCTAGCTACTCCCTGATTAGATATCTTATCATATATTCACATAGTCAGACAATATATCACCTCTATTTTGTCAGGAAAACCTATCCTAACTGCCTTTACCAGTCACAAACCGCACTTTGCGCAGTCGTGACTTGGAAGTGTTTACTGTAAAGGAACACACCGTATTCCAGCCCAAATCTCACACTCGTTTCCTAAGGCTATAGATTTCCTGAATCGCCCCAAACAGTATAGACCAGTGGTTCCCAAACTTTTGCAGTTCACGGCACCCTTAGAGTCTCCAAATTTTTTCAAGGCACCCCTCCAAAATAATTATTGAGCAGTCCTGTTTTAGAAGTAGTTGGGTCAAAAAATTGTAATAAGTATTTAGGTCAGGACAGAAATACTTATTTAGTTGTATGCAAAGATGTCCCCTCTGCATCCAGACACACTGCCCTCTCTCACACTGCCCCCTCTGCCCTCTGTCACACTGTCCCCCCTCCTCTATCACGCTGTCCCCTCTCCTCTGCCCTCTCTCACAATGTCCCCCTCCTCTGCCTTCTCACACGCTGTCCCCTCCTCTGCCCCTCTCACGCTGTGTCCCCCTCCACTGCCCCTCTCACGCTGTGTCCCCCTCCTCTGCCCCACTGTGCCCCTCCTCTGCTCTCTGTCCCCCTTCTCTGCCCCGCTGTCCCCATCCTCTGCTCTCTGTCCCCATCCTCTGCTCTCTGTCACCAACCTCTGTCTCGCTGTCACCAACCTCTGTCCCGCTGTCACCATCCTCTGCTCTCCTCCTCTGCCCGGCTGTCACCATCCTCTGTTCTCCTCCTCTGTCCCGCTGTCACCATCCTCTGTCACCAACCTCTGTCCCGCTGTCACCATCCTCTGCCCCGCTGTCACCATCCTCTGCTCTCCTCCTCTGTCCCGCTGTCACCATCCTCTGTCACCAACCTCTGTCCCGCTGTCACAATCCTCTGCTCTCCTCCTCTGCCCCGCTGTCACCATCCTCTGCTCTCCTCCTCTGCCCCGCTGTCACAATCCTCTGCTCTCCTCCTCTGTCCCACTGTCACCATCCTCTGCTCTCCTCCTCTGTCCCGCTGTCACCATCCTGTCACCAACCTCTGTCCCGCTGTCACCATCCTCTGTCCCCCTCCTCTGTCCCGCTGTCACCATCCTCTGTCACCAACCTCTGTCCCGCTGTCACCATCCTCTGCTCTCCTCCTCTGTCCCGCTGTCCCCATCCTCTGTCACCAACCTCTGTCCCTCTGTCACCATCCTCTGCTCTCCTCCTCTGTCCCGCTGTCCCCCTCCTCTGTCCCGCTGTCACCATCCTGTCACCAACCTCTGTCCCGCTGTCACCATCCTCTGCTCTCCTCCTCTGTCCCGCTGTCACCAACCTCTGTCCTGCTGTCACCATCCTCTGCTCTCCTCCTCTGTCCCGCTGTCACCATCCTGTCACCAACCTCTGTCCCGCTGTCACCATCCTCTGCTCTCCTCCTCTGTCCCGCTGTCACCATCCTCTGTCCCCCTTCTCTGTCCCGCTGTCACCATCCTCTGTCCCCCTCCTCTGCCACGATCCCTCTCACTCTGCCCTGCGCCAGGCGCCAGCCATAAAAAAAACAAAAAACACAGAAACTTACCAATCCGTCGAGCGCCGGGACCCAGCAGCCTCCTCTCTCCTGCAGCTTGTTACTGACGTCGATATTCAGTGACAGCTGCAGGAGAGAGGAGGCTGCTGGGTCCCGGCGCCCGACGGATTGGTAAGTTTCTGTGTTTTGTTTTTTTTATGTCTGGCCCGCGGCACCCCAGTGACAGCGCCGTGGCACCCCTGGGAGCCGCGGCGCACAGTTTGGGAACCACCGGTATAAACAATTACTTACATATATGTAACCCCTGGGGATGCTGCAGTTGGACTTGAGCACCCAGGGGCTAATAATCACAATTGCATCAGTAAGAAAAGAGATGCATATAGCTATTTACCAGTCAAGGAGAAGGAACTACATCTCCCAGAAAGCTGTTATGAAGAGGGGGCGGAGCCTAAGAAGACTGAGAAACCTGAGGGCGGAGAGAGAGAGGGAGAGAGGAGCATCCTGGGAGAGACTGAGCTGTGTGACCAGTTCAGATAGGTGACCCTAGGCAGAAGGGCACTGGATGAGTGATCTGAGCAGAGAGAGCAGTCTGCAGAGATATCAAAGCTCGGTGCAGTTCTGAACAGAACCTGCTGGAAGCCACAGTTTGAAGCTGTAGGAGGAGGTTTGCATGCATCTCTGAAGAAGGACATTTTACAAGTCAGCCATTTTGGAGATAATCAAGTTCAGACCTGTGACACACTGGTGCAGATAAGTTACTGGTTATTTTTATCTATCTGTTGTTGTTCAAGTGGGGTTTGGACTATATCTGGCCACAAGGGCTGAAGAGTTAGGGATAGATGGGTGGGCAGGTAAATATGCACCAAGTGTGTGTCTTATCAGCACTTGTGGAACTACAAGTCCCAGGATACAAATTAGAAAGGATTTTACAGTTGTTGCTAGAGGAGGGTCTGCATACTGTGACTGCTGTACCTCACTGCAAGTGATTTAAAGACCTCCAAAATCTGCAAACTGGACACATGATGTTTCCATGCCATGCTGCATACATACAGAAGGGCCCCAACTTGCAGTGCACTGCTCTATTTGTGTGGTGTGTTTGAATACTGCTGTGTGTGTTTGGCAGTACATTGTAGGGCTATAAGGGAAAATATATAAATTCACCCTGCAAGATATTCACAGTATCAGGAGCAAGTAAGATATCTGATATATTTTTTCATGTGTATAAAGCTGTGACAGTTAATGGTTATATTGTTATATATTATATTATATTGTATGCTGTTATTGATTTATTGCGAGTTTTTGTGTTAACTTGGTGTGCATAGTAAGAAGTGGTGCGCCACTTTCATCCACACTGTTTTATTACTGTATTGTATTGTTTGCACTATTATTTCAAATTATACCAAAGTATATTTTTCTATAAAATTACAAAGCTGCATTTAGGATTTCCATTTAAATAAATGTGCCTGGCTGGCTTTTGCAGCACACATTTTGTCACAGAGTGTTAATACTGGGCAGGGGGTTTCCCGAATCTCCCCCTGGTGTATCTTTTGAACACCCCCCAGAAGAGAAAGCAGAGATTCGGGTGGAGGCACTGAAAACCAAGTACCAAGGTGAGAAGCATCTGCGTGGTTCATTATATATATATACCCTCACAACGCTTAATACACAAGGGGGTGTTACAGTGGAGGCACTGCTGAGATACTGAAGACACACTCAGTGAAACCCATCAGCACAGACGTCATGGATAGTATAAGAGAAGAAGTGTTTCTGTGGTGTGAACAACAGACTGTGGCCCCAACTCGATGTTTAGGGATCTATGGTGACTCTCAGGGAGTGACAGATGAGGAAGTCCTGCATGTGCTCCACAGGATTTATGGGGTAGAACATCCTAAAATCCTTGGATGGAAAGGTAGAGATCAGCATAAGACCAGTCTGATCCTCTGTGAGACGCAAGCAGAATTGGATAAAGATTTTCTTCCCTCCCTCGTTTCTGGGCCACAAAAACAACAATGGCATATTGTGATACCGTTAAAGCCAAAACAGCTAGTCGCAGCACCTCTTAATGCTGAACTTCCAGATGGAGATATTAACCGACAAGTATTCCCTCAGGCCAGGGAAGAGAATTCTCAGTCACCCTCCAGTACTAGGAAAACTGATGAGGATCAAAGCGAACTGTTCCTCACTGCTGTACAGAAACTGGTAGACCAGTTAGGAAAGTCACAGCATGAAGGGGGCTACAGAAGGCTCCGGCTCTTCTCAGGAATAAAACCAGTCCCTACTGGGGAAGAAACTTACGAGGCATGGAAAGAGATGGCTTCCCAATACCTGGAGGAATGGCATTGCTCCGAACCCTATAAGAGACAGCGGATCGTTGAAAGTCTGCGAGGTCCCGCTGGAGAACTAATCCAAGCTGTACGGAGAAGTGACCCCCAAGCCACTGCACGACACTACTTAGCGACTCTAGATCAGGAATATGGAATGGCAGAGGATGCAACAGATCTGCTCTATCAGCTACGCCACACCTATCAGGAGTCAGGGGAGACATTGTCCAATTATATCTATCGGCTGGACAAGCTGATCCACCTTATTGTGTCAAAGAAAGGAATACCCCTAGCAGAAGTAGACGACAGGCGTATGCAACAGTTGTTACGGGGTGCTCTGTCCCATGACCCAGTAGCGATGAAGATAAGAAATGCTCAACTGGGACAACCATCACCTACTTTTCTTCAGTTGATACAAGATGTTAAACAAGAGGAAGCTATAGTTAAATCCCGAGAGAGGGTGACCAAGAAAGTCAAGGTCGTACAGTCAAAGCCCGAGGCTGACCTTCCCAGCACTGAGTTAATGAAGATTGTGGAGAAACAAGGTGAGCAGATTGCTCAGTTGTTGGAGATGCAGAAGCAGATTCAAGCACAGATGCTGAAATACCACACTACCGAGCAACTGCACCCGAACCTCCACCCCCGGCAAGTTCTCGAAGCTAACACTACTCGGAAACAGAACAATTGTTTCACTTGTGGAGAAGTTGGGCATCTCGCTAGACAATGTCCTCAGAGGAAGGGAGGAAGGTGGTCACCCTCACCATCCCACCGGGATAGGAAGCTTTCGGAAAACTGAAAGGGAGGACCAGGAACCCCCACACTGGCCCTCTAAAGAAAGCTGACATTAACACTGTGGGGAACTCTCACCTGGAATGGGGTCTTTTGCCCAAAGGATTGCTGGGACCCTCTCCTCACGTGCCGGCATGTCTAAATGGGAGACCTTGTATGGCCTTGCTAGATAGTGGTTCACAGGTGTCCATTGTGTTCGAGAAGTGGTACCGAGATAATCTATCTGACTTGCCCATAAAGCCATTGTGTGGACTGACCATCTGGGGTCTGAGTGACAAGAATTATCCCTACCTTGGGTACATCACTGTACCTTTGAAGTTCCCACGGGAAGTAGCTGGAATAGAAGAAGAGGTGAACGTGCTTGCACTTGTCTGTCCTGAGGCCGAAGGAGAACCTCGAGATGTCTCAGTGATTATTGGAACTAACTCCCATTTGTTCGAGATACTGGCCAACTGGTGCCAAGAGGTGGGAGGAGCAAGTTATAGTAAAACACTTAAGATTCATCCTATGTGCCTTGCTGCTTATAAGAAGAAAGAGGAAAAAAAATCTCAGAAAGAAACCACATTACAAATAGGAAGTTTTGATCAATGCTTTAATGGTAGTGATGCTAGTCAAGAAGACCGACACTGGCTAGTTATGCAAATGCTACAAAGAGAGGCTGCCTTCTCTTCGGGGGACTGGGATTTAGGTCTAGCGACAGGAGTGGAGCACCACATAAGGCTAACGGACGACAGACCTTTCCGAGAACGGTCAAGACGCCTAGCCCCTGCTGATTTGGATGATATTCGGGAACATTTAAGGGAGATGCTAGAGAATGATGTGATTGAGAGATCTGAGAGTCCCTATGCTTCTCCTATTGTGGTGGCTAGAAAGAAGACGGGAAAAATACGGATGTGCGTGGACTACCGGACATTAAACAAGCGCACGATTCCTGATCAGTACACTGTCCCTAGGATAGACGAAGCCCTTGATTGTCTTCAAGGAAGCAAGTGGTTTTCTGTGCTAGATCTACGCAGCGGGTACTATCAGATATTGATGAGTCAGAAGGATGCTGAGAAAACCGCCTTCATCTGCCCGGTTGGATTCTTTCAGTTCAAAAGATTGCCACAAGGATTATCAGGGGCTCCAGCCACTTTCCAACGATGCATGGATGATGTTGTGGGTGACATGAATTTCAGGGAAGTGCTGGTATACTTGGATGATTTGATAGTATTTGGCCAAACATTGAATGAGCACAACGAAAGACTCCTCAAGGTATTGGATCGCTTAATAAAGAAAGGGTTGAAGTTGTCCCTTGACAAGTGTAGCTTCTGTAAAACCCAGGTCAAGTATGTGGGATATGTTGTGGATCGGGAAGGAATTTCTACAGATTCAGCGAAGATAGAAGCGGTGAAAGAATGGCCTCGACCAACAATACTGAAGGAATTAAGGTCTTTTTTGGGGTTCTGTGGCTATTACAGAAGGTTTGTCCCAAACTACAGTAAACTTGTCAAGCCTCTTACAGATCTAACTCGAGGTTATCCTGCTCCAAGAGGTTCCCATCGGAAAGAGAAACCATTGTTCCGGGTAAATGATGCGTTCGGGGAAAGGTGGAGTGAGGCTTGCGAACAAGCTTTTGAAGGATTGAAAACCTGCCTGATTCAAGCGCCTGTTCTGGCATATGCCGATCCAGAGTTACCATACATTCTGCATGTAGATGCCTCCTTTGAGGGACTTGGGGGAGTGCTATACCAAGTGCAAGAAGGAAGGTTAAGACCAGTCTATTACATCAGTCGAGGTCTCTCACCCAGTGAACGGAACTACCCGGTGCATAAGTTGGAGTTCCTGGCCCTTAAGTGGGCAGTTGTTGACAAACTTCACGACTACTTGTATGGAGTACCATTCGAAGTGCATACAGACAACAATCCCCTCACATATGTGCAGACCACAGCAAAGCTAGATGCAACTGGGCACAGATGGTTGGCGGCGCTGGCCCTTTACAATTTCACAATAAAGTACAGGCCTGGGAGAAGAAATGTAGATGCCGATGCTTTGTCAAGATTACCGGGAAGGTTTGTGGAATCTCAGGAAGAAGAATGGATAGAGTTGCCAGCTCCAGAGGTGAAGGGGATGTGTCACGAGGGACGTGTGGTCGTGCCTCCAGTCAAAGAATGCTTAACAGCTCTAGGGGCAACGACAGATGCACTACCAAGACAATATTGCTGGCTGAGTCAAATGGAGCTCAGTGATCTTCAGAAGTTGAGTTCAAGCCAAGTCAAAGAAGATCAGCAGAATGACTCCTCTATAGCAGCAGTTAGGTGGTCTGTTAAACACAGACAAAGAATCCACCCGAGTAGTTTGAAAACGGAGGAAGCTATTTTGCTAAGCAGACAGAGAGAGTCATTGGTGGTGAAGCAGGGGCTACTGTATAGAGAAACCAGCCGCAAAGATGGCAGAGAGAGGAAACAGCTAGTATTGCCAAAGAAGCACCGTCCCATGGTTCTCCGTGCGTTGCATGATAAACACGGCCACCTGGGAATAGAGAAGACCATGAGTTTAATTTCAGATAGATTCTACTGGCCGAAAATGGAGATAGACATTGAGAGTTATTGTAAATCTTGTGGGACATGCATACTTCGAAAATCCCTCCCAGAAAAGGCTGCCCCCTTAAAGAATATATCCAGCAATGGGCCTTTAGAGTTAGTCTGTATTGACTTTCTATCAGTGGAACCGGATGAAAGCAACAAGTGTAACATTCTAGTGGTGACAGATCATTACACCCGTTATGCTCAAACCTACCAGACAAAAGACCAGAGAGCTGTGACCGTGGCAAAAATCCTATGGGAAAAGTTCTTTGTCCACTATTTACTGCCTGCCCGCATTCATTCAGATCAGGGTCGGGATTTTGAGAGCAAGCTAATAAAAGAACTGTGCGAGGTCTGCGGGATAAAGAAGTCCAGGACTACTCCTTTCCATCCCCAAGGAGATCCGCAGCCGGAGAGATTTAATCGGACCCTTCTCAGCATGATGGGCACTTTGGACACTAAAAAAAAGGCACATTGGAGTAGGCACATCAGCCATTTGGTCCACGCCTACAATTGCACGAAAAACGAGTCCACGGGGTACTCCCCATATCTCTTAATGTTTGGAAGGGAGGCTAGATTACCAATCGATATCTGTTTTGGAATGGACACTGCTGATCCCCAAGAAAAGCCCCATTTGAAATATGTGGAGCAGCTGAAACAAGAACTAAAGGAGGCCTACAGACTAGCGGAAGCAGCTGCATCAAAAGCTGGACAACGAAACAAGGGTCGTTATGATCTACAGGTCAAGGAGCATATTCTGGAGCCAGGTGACAGGGTTTTACTTAGACACTTGGGCCTCCCGGGGAAACACAAGTTAGCCAATCGTTGGCGAAAGGATCCTCATGTTGTGGTTGCAAAATTGCCAGACATCCCAGCCTATCGAATTAGGCCCAAGGGGCTAACAGGCCCTATAAAGACATACCATCGACAACATTTGCTTCCCATCAGAGATGGTGTCCGGTTTTGGGAGGAGCCTGAAACAGATGAGCCAAAAGTGTCCACACCCAGAAGATCACGGCGAATCAGAGAACCGACCACAGAAGAAGATGATGGAGATGATTGGGGGTATGATGCTCCAGGTAAATTGGGAGAAATAGATTGGAGACAAGATATCAGAAGGCTCACTAGGTCTACCGAGGGGGCCGCTGTAAGACCTCCACAAGTAGAAGAAAGGAGAACTATGCCTGCCATTTCAGATGAAAGTGTCAACCCAAGAGTAGCTGGACGGTTGGATTCTCAGTGTTCAGTAGAGGAAGGCTCTAACCAGGAAGTTGACATGGATGGGGACGTCGTTGATCCAGATGGAGGATGCACTGAACGCCCCAACAGGGTGTTGGGGGGAGAGGAAGGGAACCCACCAGTCCAGGGTCGGCCTAAAAGGACCCCTAGAGCCCCAATGATGTTGACTTATGATAGTCTAGGTCATATGACTGAGATTCCTAAGGTGATTCATCCTAGCTGGGTCTATCAGTGGCCATATCTGACTCCCATATCTGTTATGCCAGGGCCTGTTGTGTATGGATGTGAAAGTGTATTTAGACAGGATGTCTTAACCCCTTTAAATTTGCAGGATGTGGGACAAGCCTCATCATTTGTTCATTGTGGACTTGCCCCACAGGAGGAGTGTGTAACCCCTGGGGATGCTGCAGTTGGACTTGAGCACCCAGGGGCTAATAATCACAATTGCATCAGTAAGAAAAGAGATGCATATAGCTATTTACCAGTCAAGGAGAAGGAACTACATCTCCCAGAAAGCTGTTATGAAGAGGGGGCGGAGCCTAAGAAGACTGAGAAACCTGAGGGCGGAGAGAGAGAGGGAGAGAGGAGCATCCTGGGAGAGACTGAGCTGTGTGACCAGTTCAGATAGGTGACCCTAGGCAGAAGGGCACTGGATGAGTGATCTGAGCAGAGAGAGCAGTCTGCAGAGATATCAAAGCTCGGTGCAGTTCTGAACAGAACCTGCTGGAAGCCACAGTTTGAAGCTGTAGGAGGAGGTTTGCATGCATCTCTGAAGAAGGACATTTTACAAGTCAGCCATTTTGGAGATAATCAAGTTCAGACCTGTGACACACTGGTGCAGATAAGTTACTGGTTATTTTTATCTATCTGTTGTTGTTCAAGTGGGGTTTGGACTATATCTGGCCACAAGGGCTGAAGAGTTAGGGATAGATGGGTGGGCAGGTAAATATGCACCAAGTGTGTGTCTAATCAGCACTTGTGGAACTACAAGTCCCAGGATACAAATTAAAAAGGATTTTACAGTTGTTGCTAGAGGAGGGTCTGCATACTGTGACTGCTGTACCTCACTGCAAGTGATTTAAAGACCTCCAAAATCTGCAAACTGGACACATGATGTTTCCATGCCATGCTGCATACATACAGAAGGGCCCCAACTTGCAGTGTACTGCTCTATTTGTGTGGTGTGTTTGAATACTGCTGTGTGTGTTTGGCAGTACATTGTAGGGCTATAAGGGAAAATATATAAATTCACCCTGCAAGATATTCACAGTATCAGGAGCAAGTAAGATATCTGATATATTTTTTCATGTGTATAAAGCTGTGACAGTTAATGGTTATATTGTTATATATTATATTATATTGTATGCTGTTATTGATTTATTGCGAGTTTTTGTGTTAACTTGGTGTGCATAGTAAGAAGTGGTGCGCCACTTTCATCCACACTGTTTTATTACTGTATTGTATTGTTTGCACTATTATTTCAAATTATACCAAAGTATATTTTTCTATAAAATTACAAAGCTGCATTTAGGATTTCCATTTAAATAAATGTGCCTGGCTGGCTTTTGCAGCACACATTTTGTCACAGAGTGTTAATACTGGGCAGGGGGTTTCCCGAATCTCCCCCTGGTGTATCTTTTGAACACCCCCCAGAAGAGAAAGCAGAGATTCGGGTGGAGGCACTGAAAACCAAGTACCAAGGTGAGAAGCATCTGCGTGGTTCAATATATATATATACCCTCACAACGCTTAATACACAAGGGGGTGTTACATATAATAATATGTATGCCTTGGGGTAGGCAGAAAAGATGAACAGTCCTTCAAATAGATTGATCCCCAAGAAACTGACAATTTGCCCCTTACCAACACAGGTTATCCCCATTAATTAATTTTAAAAATACCAATAAAATTTATGTATTAATTATTTTTTGCTACCTGGAGTGCTATCTTGGTCCATTTTTTTCTTTCCTTCCTTGGAACCATATGCTAATGAGTAGTGACCTTAGCACCCCCACACATTAATCAATTTAGTTTAATTTGTTAGTGAGGTTGGTAACTATCTTGTGCAGAGCGGTTTTTCCTTTCACCCACCCTCTTTTCCCATTGACTTACAAGACATAAAGGATCTGCTGCTAGCATCTTGGTGCCAGATACCACAGGACACCTTCAGAGGTCTTGTGGAGTCCATGCCTTGATGGATCAGAGCTGTTTTGGCAGCACAATGGGGACCTACACAATATTGGTTAGGTGGTTTTAATGCTGCAGCTGATTGGTGTGTATATATGTATATAAAGAAGAAACAACATGCAAATGTTCACTGTAATAGTTTGGACTCAGTAGCACTTTCACGTGCCTATGGTATATTCAGTCTAAGCTCTATATACCACCTGGTGAATTGAACATAACTGACACTTGAAATATGCATCATGCATTTCTCTGAAGAAAGTGACTACAAAATACATGGTGTTGATAGGGAGACAGACTACTGTTGGTAGTTGGTTGGTTTCCAAGTCCATTAAGTAAAGCTGGGTACACACTACAGGTTTTTCATCCAATAATTGGACAAATCAGCCGACATCCGACTGTTTGATCAGATATCGTGTAGTGTGTATACTTACACAATAATCTAAAGTCGCCCCAAAGTGTCGATCATCGTGTTGTTTGGTTGGTCGTACGGTTTAATTTTTGCCGACCAATCACCTTCCAATCCCGCAGTGTGTATGAATTCACCCGACTATCGGCCAATAATAAATCTCAGAGTGACAGGTCTCAGTCTGCCTGCTGCTGATCTTGTCATCATCCATAGTCTCTGTCAACTGTCTGCGACTGTTGTTGTACGAGAAGAGACTGATATGGATGGTACGGGCTGCTCCCCCCTCTCTCACCCCCTGCACATGTAGTCTTAACCCTCTGTGTGCTGGCTGGAACGGATAAGATTAGTGCAGCATGAGAAGATTAGAGCAGCGTCTGTCTGTTCCTGGGGTTAAACTTCAGCTGCCGGAGATAAAGCTGTCACACAGAATTTACGGCCAGTTTAAAGTTCGGCACTTAACACAGTGCTGTGTCAAGACAGGCTGCCCAATACAATTGCCGGGCTCCGCTGAACATCTCTCAATGAATTAAGACCTGAGCTGTCACTTGCCTTTTATGGACTACCTTGCAGCCGATAATTTTGACAGATGAAGAGCAGAGATCTGATGATAATCGTGTATAGTGTGTACACGTCAATCGGTATGCTGATCGGGATTTTTTTAATTTATTCTGTCGTTGGTATATTGTAGTGTGTACCCAGCTTTAATCTAAAGCAACACTGATGTACCGATTGACTGTCAATGAGATTAAAAATCTTGCCCCACATTTAGAACTGAAAAGCAGAACCTAACTCTCCCCCTCTCTGCCCTTCCCTACCCCACCCGTTCTTTTTACTTAACCGCTTCCTCTATCAAACTACCCTTAATATAACTATGAAATATTTAATGTCATATTTATACCATGCCTAGCTGGTATACACAGTATGTGACTCATGGCCTGTTCACGTATATTTATTTTATTTCTGTATGGTTATATTATGCATTGGCCAATCAAAATAAAGAATTATAAAACAAAAAAGCAGAACCTTCTGCAAATAAAACATGTTGTTTGTGTATTTTTCCCAAAATGTGTGACCTAAAATGTTTACTAATATGTTTACCACAGGGTAAATAGAATGAAGCTGTACATATAAAATTGTTTTTTGACTTCCTGTAGGCTTCTGCTGACCAGTATCTATACCGCAATGTCCCATAACATTTTCCACAAACCCTACACTCATGGCCAAAAGTTTGAGAATGAGTATTGGTTTTCACAAAGTTTGCTGCTTCAGTGTTTTTAGACCTTTTTGTCAGATGTTGCTATGGTATACTGAAGTAAAATTACAAGCATTTCATAAATGTCAAAGGCTTTTATTGACAATTACATTAAGTTTATGCAAAGAGTCAATATTTGTGGTGTTGGCCCTTCTTTTTGAAGACCCTTCTTTTCGCCCTGGCATGCTGTCAATCAACTTCTGGGCCACATACTGACTGATGGCCGCCCATTCTTGCCTAATCAGCACTTGTGTCACGGGCACTAGGAGTCTTGCCCAGGAATTCACCAGATGACTGGACTTACCAGAGCAGTGAAGTTAACACAACGGTCCTCTGGTAGCGGGGTGACTAGCGGAACATATATCACAGCAGAAGGAGAGAGGATGCCAATAGAGAATAGGAAAGTCAGTGACATGCAGCTATCTTGGTCAATGAGTCAGCGACTAGCTGCTGTTATAGAAAGGCAGATTTGAACACGGAGATCAGGATGGACGTGAAGAGATGCAGGAAGGTAGCAGGGAAGTCAGTGGTCTGTGTACAGCAAGTTGTACCACTGCTTATGATGAGAAGACTTGTCCAGGTGCAGGTAGGTAGCGGGGAAGTCAGTGGTCTGCGTACAGCAAGTTGTACCACTGCTTATGGTGAGAAGACTTGTACTGGTGCAGGTAGGTATCGGGGAAGTCAGTGGTCTGCGTACAGCAAGTTGTACCACTGCTTATGGTGAGAAGACTTGTCCAGGTGCAGGTAGGTAGCGGGGAAGTCAGTGGTCTGCGTACAGCAAGTTGTACCACTGCTTAATAGGTGAGGATGTGTACAGGTGCCGATGAGTGGAGGCATACAAAGGGTAATAGGATGAAGACACTGAGAGCACAGAGGAACTTGATCCCAACAGATATGCAGTGTATCCAGCAAATTCTATAACGGTATGTGTGGCGCTGCTGGGTAGAGAGACTTGCTCAACACAGATATGCAGCGTAACAACAACAGTCTATAGCGGGTATGGATATCGCTGCCAAGAGGAGAAGCTAGTCCTAGCGGATATGCATAGTAAACGTGGAAAGTCAATAACAAATAGGCATACCGCTATTCAGTAGAACAATCTGTCCACAGGAAGATGCAGGGACTGCAGAGACGCTGAACGGCAGCAACGGGTATAGGAACCACAGGTGAGTAGAAGCGGTAATCAGAGACCAGCTGAGGACACAGGCAGGAAGCAGGAGACTGTAGCAGGTATGGAAGCCAGCGATGAGTAGCACAGGGAATCCACAGGAGACTGAAGACACTAGTGGAACACAGGAGACTGTAGCGGGTATGGAAACCAGCGATGAGTAGCACAGGGAATCCACAGTAAACTGAAGACACTAGTAGAACACAGGAGACACCTTCAGAGACTCATAGGGAATGAGACTCAAGATCAGGCCATGAGGTAATGAGCACAGGTGCCTTAAATAGGGAGAGTTGCCTGATCAACCAATTAGATTAAAAGCAAAGGTCACAAGAGTTCTTGGATGCTGCGCATGCGCAGACCATCAGGATGGCGGACGGCCGCGGTTCAGGACAGGTACCGGCAGGAAGGCTAGGGAGCCACACACCAGCGTAGAGGCACTAACGGTCCGGTGAGTGACAGTACCCCCCCTTTTAAAGGTGGGCACAGAACACATGGAGCCGGGTTTACCCGGATTCTTGGAATAGAATTTCTTCAGAAGAGCTGGGGCGTTAAGATCATCTACCCGGATCCACGAACGCTCCTCTGGGCCAAAGCCCTTCCAATGTACAAGGAAACGAAGAACTCCTCGCGAAATTTTTGCATCTAATATATGAGTGATCTCAAACTCCTCCTCTTGATGAACTTGAACTGGCCGAGGTGCAGAAGGAGGAACAGAGAAACGGTGGATGATAAGAGGCTTGAGTAATGACACATGGAAGGCGTTGGAGATACGAAGGTTCTTAGGTAGTAGAAGTTTGAAGCAGACTGGATTTATCACTTGAGTGATCCTATATGGACCAATGAAACGAGGACCGAACTTCATAGATGGAACCTTCAAGCGAATATTTTTGGTAGAAAGCCATACGCTGTCTCCAATCTTAAGTGGTGGATTAGCCCGCCTCTTTTTATCCGCAAAAGACTTGTATCTGGCAGATGTCTTCTTTAAACAGGATTTAACCTGAGACCAGATATCCTTGAAGGTCTGACAAACAGTCTCCACTGCAGGAACTTGGGTGGGAGGGAGGGCAGGAAATTGCGGGAAAGACGGATGGTGACCGTAAACCACAAAGAATGGACTTCTTGAAGATGACTCGTGATACATGTCGTTATGGGCGAATTCAGCCCATGGAAGTAAATCTACCCAGTTGTCTTGGTTGGCTGAAGAGAACATCCTTATGAAAGTTTCAAGATCTTGGTTGACTCTCTCGGTCTGTCCGTTTGATTGAGGATGGTAGGAGGATGAGAGTGATAATCGAATACCCAAGGTCTTACAAAGGGCTCGCCAGAATCTGGACACGAATTGCACTCCCCTATCCAAAACAATCTCGGAAGGACATCCATGAATTCGGAAAATCTCCTTGATGAAATCATCAGCCAGAGTAGATGAAGAAGGTAAACCGGTCAAAGGAACGAAATGTGCCATTTTCGAAAATCTATCTACCACTACCCAGATGGTATTACACTTTTTACTCGGAGGAAGATCGGTGACAAAGTCCATACTAATATGGGTCCAAGGTTTGGAAGGAATGGGTAGTGGTTGAAGTAATCCCGCCGGTGTTCTGCGGGGAGTTTTAAACTGGGAACATAGCTCACAAGTGGCCACAAAGTCTTTGACATCTTTCCTCATAGAGGGCCACCAGTAGCTTCGAGAAAGGATTTCTAAGGTCTTGCGTTCACCCGAATGTCCAGAAAAACGTGAGGCGTGAAACCAAGACAAAATTTTCCTCCTTAGAGATGGAGGCACGAGGGTTCTCCCAAATGGTAGCACCTTGGTGGACGAAGTGGCCAGAGACACACATTTGGGGTCTAGTATAGAATGGTTAGGACCATCTTCAACGTCTGAGGACGTCACGAATGCCCGAGACAGGGCGTCTGCTTTTTTTTTCTTGGAAGCCGGTTTGAAGGTTATAATAAGTTCAAAACGGGAAAAGAAAAGAGACCATCTTGCTTGACGGGGATTCAAACATTGGGCTGACTGTAAATATGACAGGTTTTTGTGGTCCGTAAAAATGGTTACAGGATGATGAGCTCCATCCAGCAGATATCTCCACTCCTCCAATGCTGCTTTTATGGCCAACAACTCCTTGTCCCCGATGGTATAATTCCTCTCCGCGGGTAGAAGACCTCAGGAATAGAAGGCACAAGGATGGAATTTTTGTTGCTCCGATCTTTGGGATAATATGGCCCCTAGGCCAACATTAGAGGCTTCTACCTCTAGGAAGAAGGGAAGCGTCACGTCAGGCTGTCGAAGAACAGGAGCGGAAGAGAAGGACTCCTTGAGAGACTGGAAAGCTTGAAGAGCCTCAGAGGACCATTGTTTAGTGTTAGCCCCCTTGCGGGTCAGGGACACTATAGGAGAGGCAATGGACGAAAAACCTTGAATGAAGCGTCTGTAACAATTCGCAAAACCTAAAAGACGTTGGATTGCTCGGAGAGTAGTTGGCTGGGGCCAACGTAATACAGCGTTCACCTTCTCTGGATCCATCTTGAGACCAACTCCGGACACAATATATCCCAGGAATGGAATCTGGGATAACTCGAATGAACATTTCTCTAATTTGCAAAATAAAGAATTTCTTCGAAGTCTGGAAAGGACCTCTGCCACATGTTGATGATGAGTGGGCAGATCCTGGGAAAAAATTAATATGTCGTCCAGATAGACGACGACACAGACATACAGCAAGTCCCGGAAGATCTCATTCACGAAACCCTGGAAGACAGCAGGGGCGTTACACAACCCGAAGGCCAAAACTAGATATTCATAATGACCATCCCTGGTGTTAAAAGCTGTCTTCCATGCGTCTCCGGACTTGATCCAGATTAAATTATAGGCACCTCGAAGATCCAACTTGGTGTAGATCCGGGCTCCCTTAATGCTATCGAAGAGCTCGGTAATTAACGGAATAGGATACCGATTTTTGATGGTAATGGAATTGAGTCCACGAAAATCTATACAGGGACGTAGTGATCCATCTTTCTTCTTCACGAAAAAGAACCCCGCTCCAGTGGGAGAGGTAGAAGGTCGGATAAATCCTCGCTGGAGGTTCTCCTTAATATACTCAGATGTTGCTTGAGTCTCAGGTAATGAAAGTGGATACACATGGCCCCTAGGAGGACTCTTGCCAGGTTGTAAGTCAATCGGACAATCCCATGCCCGATGAGGAGGAAGGCGTTCTGACTGAACCTTATCGAACACATCCGCAAAGGAAGCATACTGTGGAGGGAGGCCCGGTGGACACGGTGAAATGGAAGACTGCTGTATTTTGAGTGGAATAACTTGAGAGAGACAACGATGACGACATTCGGGACCCCAGGAAGTGACTTGAGGAGTGTTCCAGTCAATCTGAGGGGAATGAAGTTGGAGCCATGGAAGGCCTAGTACGATGGGACTGGTAGTAACAGGAAGGATCAGTAAAGAAATTTTTTCTTGGTGTAAGGCTCCAATTTGAAGAGTCAGTGGAGACGTACTTTGAGTAATGAGACCATTAATTATACGTGATCCATCAATAGCAGTAACAGCAATAGGTACCTTTAAAGAAATCACTGATAGGGACCATTGATTCACTAGGGAACTAGAGATAAAATTTCCAGCAGCTCCAGAATATGTAAGTGCTTGGACACAAAGGATTTGGTAGCAAAGGAAACAGTGACATCAAAAGCACAAACTTTCACATTCGTAGAACATGGAGAGGACTCCAGGGACCCTAACCTTACCTCTCCAGAACTGGTTAGGGCCTGGCATTTCCCGACTTCCTAGGACATGAGTGCAGCATGTAAGTAGAGTCAGCGCAATAGATACAGAGTCTGTTTTTCACTCTTCGTTCTCTCTCCTCTGATGTTAGTTTAGAGCGACCTACCTCCATAGGTTCTACTGGAGGTGGAGAGTGACAACCTTGGGATACTGAGCGAAGAGGCGCTTTGCAGGAAGTTACTCTCGGAATCTCTCTCGCGAAACCTCATGTCTACATGATGGCAAAGGGAAATCAAATCATCCAAGGAGGAGGGTAATTCTTGTGAGGTCAGTGCGTCTTTAATCTTATCGGAAAGCCCCTGCCAGAAGGCGGCGATCAGTGCCTCAGTGTTCCACTGAAGTTCAGAGGCAAGTATCCGAAATTGAATGACATACTGAGCTACAGTCCGAGATCCTTGGCGTAGTCGGAGGATACTGGAAGCTGCAGAGATAACACGACCAGGTTCGTCAAAAATACTTAGAAACGTAGAAATAAACATGGCACTATCTTGCAATAAAGGGTCATTTCTTTCCCACAGAGGGGAGGCCCATGCGAGAGCCTGTCCGGAAAACAAAGAGATGAGGTAGGCCACTTTGGAACGATGAGTAGAAAAGTTATGAGGTTGAAGTTCAAAATGAACGGAGCATTGATTAAGAAAGCCCCTACAGGTTTTGGGATCTCCATCATATTTAGATGGAGTAGGCAGGTGTAGCCTGGAAGCGATGGACACCTGGGATGGCACTGGGGAAGAAGATGGAGGTACTGGAGGATCAACAGTAGCTGCTACATTTTGCTCAGGGATTCCTTGGGAGGCTAAAGCCTGACAATATTACAACAACTGTTGTTGGCGAACATCTTGTTGTTCGATTCGGGTGACCAGATACTGCAGCATCTCTTTAGCTGTTGGTTCCGATCCTGGGTCTGTCATGGCCTGATCTTACTGTCACGGGCACTAGGAGTCTTGCCCAGGAATTCACCAGATGACTGGGCTTACCACATCGGTGAAGTTAACACAATGGTCCTCTGGTAGCAGGGTGACTAGCGGAACATATATCACAGAAGATGGAGAGAGGATGCCAATAGAGAATAGGAAAGTCAGTGACTTGCAGCTATCTTGGTCAATGAGTCAGCGATTAGCTGCTGTTATAGAAAGGCAGATTTGAACACGGAGATCAGGATGGATGTGAAGAGATGCAGGAAGGTAGCAGGGAAGTCAGTGGTCTGCGTACAGCAAGTTGTACCACTGCTTATGGTGAGAAGACTTGTCCAGGTGCAGGTAGGTAGCGGGGAAGTCAGTGGTCTGCGTACAGCAAGTTGTACCACTGCTTATGGTGAGAAGACTTGTCCAGGTGCAGGTAGGTAGCGGGGAAGTCAGTGGTCTGCGTACAGCAAGTTGTACCACTGCTTAATAGGTGAGGATGTGTACAGTTGCTGATGAGTGGAGGCATACAAAGGGTAATAGGATGAAGACACTGAGAGCACAGAGGAACTTGATCCCAACAGATATGCAGTGTATCCAGCAAATTCTATAACGGTATGTGTGGCGCTGCTGGGTAGAGAGACTTGCTCAGCACAGATATGCAGCAAAACAACAACAGTTTATAGCGGGTATGGATACCGCTGCCGAGAGGAGAAGCTAGTCCTAGTGGATATGCATAGTAAACGTGGAAAGTCAATAACAAATAGGCATACCGCTATTCAGTAGAACAGTCTGTCCACAGGAAGATGCAGGGACTGCAGAGACGCTGAACGGCAGCAACGGGTATAGGAACCACAGGTGAGTAGAAGCGGTAATCAGAGACCAGCTGAGGACACAGGCAGGAAGCAGGAGACTGTAGCAGGTATGGAAGCCAGCGATGAGTAGCACAGGGAATCCACAGGAGACTGAAGACACTAGTAGAACACAGAAGACTGTAGCGGGTATGGAAACCAGCAATGAGTAACACGGGGAATCAGCAGGAAACTGAAGACACTAGTAAGAACACAGGAGACACCTTCAGAGACTCACAGGGAATGAGACTCAAGATCAGGCCATGAGGTAGTGAGCACAGGTGCCTTAAATAGGGAGAGTTGCCTGATCAACCAATTAGATTAAAAGCAAAGGTCACAAGAGTTCTTGGGTGCTGCGCATGCGCAGACCATCAGGATGGCGGACGGCCGCGGTTTAGGACAGGTGCCGGCAGGAAGGCTAGGAAGCCACGCACCAGCGTAGAGGCACTCACGGTCCGGTGAGTGACAACTTGGAGTTTGTCATAATTTGTGGGTTTTTGTTTGTCCACCCACCTCTTGAGGATTGACCACAAGTTCTCAATGGGATTAAGGTCTGGGAAGTTTCCTGGCCATAGACCGAAAATTTTGATGTTTTGATCACTGAGCCACTTAGTTATCACTTTTGCCTTATGGCAAGGTGCTCCATCATGTTGCAAAAAGGCATTGTTCGTCACCAAACTGTGATTGGATGGTTGGGAGAAGTTGCTCTTGCAGGATGTTTTGGTACCATTCTTTATTCATGGCTGTGCTCTTATGCAAAATTGTGAGTGAGCTGACTCCCTTGGCTGAGAAGCAACCCCACACATGAATGGTCTTATGGTGCGTTACTGTTGGCATGACACAGGACTGATGGTAACACTCACCTTTCCTTCTCCGGAAAAGCGTTTTTCCAGACGCCCAAAACAATCTGAAAGGGGATTTATCAGAGAAAATTACTTTACCCCAGTCCTCAGCAGTCCAATCCCTGTACCTTTTGCAGAATATCAGATGTTTTTCCTGTAGAGAACTGGCTTATTTGCTGGCCTTTTTGACACCAGGCCATACTCCAAAAATCTTCACCTCACTGTGCGTGCAGATGCACTCACACCTGCCTGCTACCATTCCTGAGCAAGCTCTGCACTGGTGGTGCCCCGATCCCGCAGCTGAATCAACTTTAGGAGACAGTCCTGGCGCTTGCTGGATGTTCTTTGGCACCCTGAAGCCTTCTTCACAACTACTGAACCGCTCTTCTTAAAGTTTCTTCTGAGTAACTGATGCTGCGAGTTTACCTCCTTACTGGTGTACCTGGGCTGGTATTCCTGACCTCTTCCTATGGATCAGGGT
Organism: Mixophyes fleayi; assembly: GCF_038048845.1. NCBI lineage: Eukaryota > Metazoa > Chordata > Amphibia > Anura > Limnodynastidae > Mixophyes > Mixophyes fleayi. The sequence goes on from NC_134402.1 coordinate 230,897,823, forward strand.
TGCTGTGGATGGATCCCCCTGGCCTATCACACTGGCCAGAGCTGCTGGATAGTGGCAGAGCGGTGGTATTGGATGCTGGGTCCAAACCTCAGAGACAGCCAGGAACGGATTAGATTTTGGGTCTAATCTGTAGGTCACAGGATTTTCAGCATTGAAGATGTTCTCAAGCAGGTCTTTGAAGCAAGTGACGTTTATTTGCAGTCACATTGATTGAAGGTACCAATGCTCAGGTCAGATGGAATAAGAAGAACAACTTTTTTTTAACGAATAAAAAAGAAGAACAACTTTTAATACAAAACAGAGCCTTTTTTTATACACATTTGGAGTCTAGTCTTAGCAGGAGGTAATCCGTCCTCCTGTCCCTTTAACCAATCTGGGTTGATTCATGCAGCCTGCACGTGAATCAACCCAGAGAGGTTTAACACCTTTAACATTGCTGCTAGTGGCAGGAAGGAGTATACATCCCCCCTGTCCACAAGCTGCTAGGGAGAGGGGAGCTCAGCCCACTCTCCTCCCCCGGTGCCTCTCTGGCTGGGGCGAGAGATTTATCTTTTAAATTCCCTGCCCAAAGTTACTTCCAGGGACCGTGCTCCAGGGTCTGGCTCTGCTCCCTGGCAGAAAATAGTACCAGGGGATAACAGCCAGATCCTGGGGCAGCAGTCCTTGCCCTGTCGCTAGTTGAAGGTCTTTTTTGCTCCAACTAGTGACTTAGCATCCTGGGATTCCCAGGAGGCGCTGCACCTCCCGGACCTATTTGTTTCCAGGAGGCTGGTTGTTAAGTCCCTCCAACAGCCACTGAAGGGTGAAGGGAATCCAGGGCTGCCTCTGCAGTGACAGCACAGGGTAAGTACTTTTTCTTTATTTTACACATATACATACACTTTATACACATATATATTTAAAATATGCATAGTTTAGGCACCGGGAGTTAAGCTGCAGTGCCTACACATCTACATTTCTATTTAAAAATACACATATGCACACTACTCAGTCCCCGCCCCTTTCATGCTGCAGGCTGGGTGCTACTCAGGTAGCGCTGCAGTGCACACATTAAAATACATTTTTATTTTAATACAATACTTTTTATGATTAACTTTTCATGCGGCGCCTAGCGCAGGTGAAAAGATGGCCGCGGCGGCCGGCACTCGGGACCCGGCCACACTGTCTTTAAATGTAATATGACTGATATACCAGCACGGTGGCTCAGTCATTAGCACCTCTGCCTCACAGTGCTGGGGTTCAATTCCCAATCCACCCTTATCTGTGTGCAGTTTGCAAATTCTGTCCGTGTTTAAGTGTGTTTCCTCACACACTCCAAAAACAGACTGGTAGGCTAACTGGCAAAATTCGCGTGTGCATGTGTGTGTGTGTGTGTGTGTGTGTGTGTGTTAGTTAGGGAACTTAGCCTGTACATTCTTGTATCATCTATACTTCTGGAAAGATCGCTAGTACCACCGACTGGCATGTGAACTCTCCTTGTTAGGACTACTTGAGCTAATAAACCATCTTTTGCTTCAAGAACCTGTTTTGATGACTACTTATCCTGCTGTAAATTCCTGTGACCTACAGTTTAGACCCAAATTTAATTCATTCTCCGGTTGATGTGAGGTGGACCAAGCATTCCAGTGCCAACGTTTTGCCTGCTATCTGCAGCTCTAACCAGTGTGATAGGCCAGGGGGGAACCATCCACAGCAACCCTGATCTGAAGGCAAGAGGTTAGGAATACCAGCCCAGGTGTACCAGCAAGGAGGTACCTTAGCAGTGAGAGTTACCCAGAAGTAAGCAGTTCTAGGTGCCAGTGTAGGAACCTAGTGGTGGCAGCAGGCTCCTCCTATTGCAACAGGAGGGCCATATTTAGGATAAAGAAAGGGGACAGTGGCAAAGTAAGCCCAGCAGGTTCCCAACGACAACAGTCAGGGTGGCATAGGCGGTACATCCTGTCACAAGCAGTTATACCAGGAAGCCGCAAAAGAGCCCAGTGGTGGCAGATGAATTTTCCTACAACTAGTGCGCAGTCGGCGAGTGTCTGGTGATAAGGTGACACGAGTAGGAGTGGTCAGTAATGGTCGGTTACTGACGGTGAGAAGAAAACCAAGATAAACTGAGCAGGAAGGACATCCCTCCGTTCCTCCTTCCCCCCTACAGACCGAGTAGCGAAGTAAGCCCATCCGGTCAAACTAGTCATAAGACCTATGAAGTAGGTAGATCATAAAAGCTATAATTACACTGTCACTTTCAGGGAAGAGCAAGGCTCATCTTGGATGACACGGCTGACATCCTTGTTTTGTCAGCTGTCTTTTCAGTAAATGAAGAGCTTGAAACAGCGATTATTAAGCTATATGCTAAATGAGGGTGTACACGTAAACTTGATGGAATGAATGAAAGCAAAATCGGAAGAGGAACAGATAAAAATGGTGACATTGTGTTCATGTTACATCATGTGATTTTGCAAATTTCATCTGTTCAGAGTACAGAGATCAATGATCATTATTTCAAACTTCCCAATTTCCCACCTGCATGTATGAACCCTTTTTGCCTAAAGATGAACACATACAGACACTCAACCCAAGCAATTATGTTTATGTACAATTTGGAAATTGTATAGCAGCGTTGGAAAGATTTAGTCATTCTGAACATGTCAAATGGCCCTACTCCATGGGGCATAATTATGGCGCTCGAGCGATAACCATATACACAATTATATCCCAGTTATCAGAGTATTTGCCAACAGTCCCAATGGACATCAGACAGATAACAGTAAGATTTTCATTGGGATTAGCTTCTTGAACTAATAAACATAACAATTTGCAGCAAATTTAGTCTAATACAGTCATGTACGGGCACATTAAGATGAAATACCATCTGGTGCAATTTTTGGATGATTGTTCAAAATAGCGGATTTGAAAATATCTAGGTGATCAATTCATTATAGACCATAGGGTATATTCCCTTCTTGAACCAAAGTGTGCTAAAGACACTGGCAAGAGTAATAACATTTCTTTAAAATGTGGTCACGGTTATCAAAGAATATTAACCACTTCTTGACCTTTTTAACAGGTTACTTCTCGCAGGTCTGTCACAGGGGTTTAATAGAAAAAAAAAAATTCACTCAAATTTATTGACCTTTTAATTAATCAAATTTTCTAACAGCTCAAACCACAACATTAAACCGCAACAGGTCATAAATCAAAAGGTGTTAATTGATACTTCATCTTACTCAGTTAATGCTAAAACAGCGTGACCCCAAACTACTGATTTGCAGTTAATCTTTTTTTTTTTTTTTTTAAATCTTACTAAGTTTTTTCCCCCCCTCCTGTCTAACAGAGTGAATGTGCATTTTCTTACTGCTTGTTGACAGCAGGGAACAGAAGAACTTTGGACCGCAAACTGTGTGTTGAACTTTACATGGTTTTTTTGGGCACTTTTCTCCCCTCCTTAAATGAAAATGCTAATAACTGGAACAACAATAATTGCAGAAATGTCATGCTTAATATCATAAATATAGTACCTGTACAAAAAGGCATACATAATAATATATTTATATAACAGATTACATCCACAATTGTTTCAGTCAGAACAGACCAGCACCAGTCATGAAAAAATCTTTAGAAATTTAATGAAAAAAGTAGAAAATACATTACAAAGTCATGCCCTGCACAACAATCATTTCAGTACATCATGCTTTTATCAGGGGAATGAAAGAATGATGTACTGATATGATTGTTGTGCAGGGCATGACTTTGTAATGTGTTTTCTACTTTTTTTCATTAAATTTCTAAAGATTTTTTCATGACTGGTGCTGGTTTGTTCTGACTTATGGAACAATTGTGGATCAGATTTTTCTAATAAGGACTATGCACAGTGCTGAGTAACTTTAAATTGAGGGCAGCCTCATCTTTTCTATTTTGTATATATGATGTATATATTATATTATATACATGTACCACATAAATGACAACATATGTATTAAGATCTGAAAATAAAATGCTTGTAGGTGCTTAGCAACTTATTTCATTATCTCAAATGCGCCCACTAACCGCAGTAGGAGGGGCTTACAAATGCTGCCACCACTGGACTTTTTACCGGCATCCAGTACCGGGTTTCTTCTGGTTAACTGATGCTGCTAGTGTACTCCGTTACTGGTGTATCTGGGATTGGTACCCCTGACCTTTACTATGGATCAGGGTTGCTGTGGATGGATCTCCCCTGGCCTATCACACTGGCCAAAGCTGCCAGGTAGCAGGCAGAGCAGTGGTTCCGGAAAGCTGGATCCAAACCTTAGAACAGCTGGGTATGGATAAGAGTTGGGTCTAATTTGTAGGTCACAGGGACAGAAAAGTTACCCTGTTTCTGTGTGTTTCTGTGTGAGCAATGGCACTGAGCAATGTTACTGGAGACTGGAGAGTGACAAGAACACTGCTACCCCTGTATCTGTGAGCAATGCCGCTGGATCTCCTGGCGAGGGAGGTACTTATAGAATCCAAAACCCGCGAGATCCAACAACGCAACAATGATGTTTTGCCTCGATTCAGATCCAAGGACGTGCGAAAGTAAGCGAGCCGGCTCGCGAGCCTACTCGGATTCCCTAAGTTCAGGTAGGCTCAGTTTTCCGAAAACCGAGCCTGGGCATCACTAGTTTTGAATAAAGAGGATGTAAAACATCTATAACGTCTTGGCATACCAATCTAACATAATATCCTAGAGTCTGCAGACAATCAACAAAAAAGTTCTAATGAAATTGCTAATAGTTCATCCAAACCCCCTTACTATCAAACTATTTGTCATGTCGCAATAGGAGTGAGTTTCACTGACAACACACTTAGTAATGGTACACCAGAGAAATGGCGGTTATCAAATGAAAGGGTTAATGTTTATTTCAATGCCTGCGGCCACATTATGTTTAGCATTCACAGATACAGTATGAGTGTTTTCTCATGTGTGGCATGCATCATTTTCCATGGTCCTGGAAGCAGCTAAAATAACAATTCAAATGCTGTGAAGCACGTTTAAATAAAGGAAAAAGGCAACTCAGACGGGTAGCATTTAGCAATACAACAATGACACAATTCATTTATAATGGGGATATTGTTTTTTTTCTACACGCCACTGTGCCTCCTTAAGTTTACTTACCCTTATGTTCTGTCTTCTGTTCTGTTCTGGCTTCTTTCTTTACAACTCGCGCATCTTCTCTCTGAATATGTCGTCGGGCAAGATGTCCCGTCCGACATTCAGTGGACTGGAGCAGAGAGGTTGCCGGGCACTTTCCGAACTCAAATCAGGTGAATTTTTTTTTGCTTCCGGGCGCTATTATTTTTTTTGTGGCCAGATGGACAAGCGACAGCAGGGGATGCAGGCACCCCCCCCCCCACCTTGCTTACTGGTGACCTGGGAGGGGCTCACTGGGCCCTAGGCAGGTGCCTGGGTTGCCTCGTGGTAAATCCGGCCACGCTGGGCGCAGCAGATGACTGTTCACGTGGCCCCACAACTTGATGATAAGCAACAGCTCAGCCTCAGTTGTTTTGTCTCCCAGGGACCCCAGCTGCTGCATTAATACAGAAAAGTTACCCTCATCACGCTGTTGAACTTGCAACACTGGTTCACTCTGTGGGGGGTGACTGTCGCTGACAACAAGTGCTGTGTTCTGGGATGTTACTGCCGATGCATCTAGGTATTGCGTTACCATTTCCTCTGGTCACTGTCAGCTTCCTCATCTGCTGACCCATGCTGCTCATCCCAGGCTTTCAGCGCCTGTCTCATTTTGCTCCTTTTTGCTGTATAAGGAATGTCTAGCGTCTTTGCTTGGAACAGTATCTGGAGGTCCGCCTTGGACATTTTACTGCCCATCCTGTGCGCCTTCCTGGCTGCAGTTATTCCTCTCCTGAATAAATCAGCTCTCCTGACTGGTGCACGAAAAGAAGCCTGGGGTTATCCCACCGCTTGCCACGAGAAATCTGTGACAGGATGGACCGCCTATGCCACCCTGGATCCCCTCTGGCCTGTCACACTTCCCAGAGCTGTTGGTAAGTGGGCAGAAGTCACAGAAATTTCAGCATAGAGAAGCTTCCAAGCAGGTCTTTGAAGCAAGTGATGTTTATTTGCTCTCACACTGGTTGAAGGTACCAGAGATCAGGTCAGATGAAACAAGAAGAACACTTTTCAATACAAAACAGTACTTTTTTTTATACAGTTTTTGACTACTAGCTTAGCAGGAGGTAATCCGTCCTCCTGTCCCTTTAACCAAACTGGATTGATTCATACATCCTGCACATGAATCAACCCAGAGAGGTCAACACCTTTTTACATAGATACTAGTGGCATGGTGGAGTATACATCCCCCTGTCCACAAGCTGCCAGGGAAAGGGGGCTCAGCCCACTCTCCTCCCCTGATGCCTGTCTGTCTGGGGCGAGAGATTTATCTTTTAAAACTCCTGCCCAAAGTTACTTACAGGGATTCTGTTTCGGGGTCGGGCTCTCCCTCCTGGCCGAAAACAGTACCAGAAAGGGAGAGACCAGGTCCTGGGGCAGCAACCTCTGCCTGTCACTAGCTGAAGATCTTTGAGCTCCAGCTAGGGACTTAGCTTCCTGGGACCCCCTGGAGGTGCTGCACCTCCTGGATCCATTAGATTCTAGGAGGCTCCCGTGGAAGTCCCGGCAGCCATCTTTAGTGGCTGCTGGGGGGTGAAGGATCCAGGGCTGCCTCTGGAGCAGCATGGACAGGGTAAGTTCTTTTCTTTATTTTACACATACACATTTCACATTTAAAACCCACATTTGTACATTTAATACACAGTGTTACACTCCCGGCGCCTAGTGCCAGGAGTTAACCCATTCAGCGCTGAGCGCCTGTTCCTTACCGTCGCTGCAGCACAAACACATACACATTTACACCAGTGTATTTATATTAGACTTTTACTCTAGATATATTAGACTTTTTTTTTTAGTAATAAAGCAGTGATTTAACCCCTCCTTCGGAGTCCATTTCAAGATGGCAGAGTCCATTTCAAAATGAACGGAGTTCATTTCAAAATGATCCCCCGAGTACAGGGGGATCATTTCAAGATTCCCCGGTACACAGGGGACCCGGCCACTCACCCCCCACTGTCCAATTGCTTTAATCTTACATGCACTTATCTGCCCACATGCTTTAATCACACATGTCCCCCAGCTCTAGTCACACATGTCCCCTCTCTGCCCAACAGCTCTAGTCACACATGCTCCATCTCTGCCCAGCAGCTATAGTCACATATGCCCCCTTTATGCCCAGCAGCTATAGTCACATTTGCCCCCTCTCTGCCCAGCAGCTTTAATCACACATACCCCCTATGCCCTGCAGCTTCAATCACACATGCCCCCCTATGCACTTCAGCTTCAATCACAGATGTTTGACTCACACACGCTAGCTCCCCATCACATTACCACTTCCTCTTATCTTTTTCTACACAATGACTCTAGGAACAAAAAGAAATGGTGCAGTTCCTGCACTGACTACCATAGAATTCCATGCAGCACGCCTACACTGTGTACCATGTGACCGCAGCTGCCACATGGCCCTGTGATGTCATAGTGACGTGTAAAGGTACCTAAGCTGAAGGGGATTTAGCCACTACTCTATTGATCCCCCCTGCACTCAAAGGTGCGCATGCGCACGCGACATTCAGAAGCAAAAAGAGTACTTTTAACATTTTTTCTTTCAACTACAGATCTTCAGTGGGGTCTCGGGCCCCCAGGCAGGTCCAGGACCGGGTAATTTATACCCCCCTCTCGGCGCCCCTGGGCCAATCACAGAGCTGCAGGGTATCATGCAGAGCATTGGTACTAGAATGCTGGGTCCCAACTACAGAACAGCCAAAAAACGGATTAGATTCTGTCTAATCTGTAGATCACAGAAATTGTAGCAGGTAAGTAGGTGTCAAAGAAGGTTTAGGTTCCTTACACAGTGATGATTATTAGCTTAGGAAGTGCTGAAAAGGACAGTTACATACTCACTAGTTTGAGGTACTAGTGATATTCAGATAGTACAGATGAAATAATACTAATATATGGTCAAATAGTGTACTTTTTATATACAGTAGATTTACCCATACAATTTGGCAGGAGGTAATCCAGCCTCCTGTCCCTCTAACCAATCCAGGTGTTTCATGCAGCCTGCCCATAAATCAGCCTAGAGGGGTTTAACACCTTTTAACATTGCTGCTAGCGGCACCACTACATCTGAAGTTTTCTATTGAATGCTTACCATCAGGGCATAACATTTCTCTAATTTGCATAGGGAGTCTACCAGCAAGTATAATTACCTTCTCCTGTCTTTTAGGCTCAACAGACATTTTGGTCACTCAGCAATGAAAAGGTTTAATTATCTGTCTCCAGACAGTTGCAAAACCCAATCATGACGTACTATCTCAGAAGTCAATACATTTCCACACATACCAATATAAAAAGATAAGTACATTTGCAATGATATACAGAGGTGCATTGCACTCCTAATTAAAATAAATATCTACAATAAATTATTTTTACGTGATCCAGCCACAAATAAGTTATTTATAAGTGATTCAGCCAAATGGAGAGGTGTCAGAAAAGAACTTATTTAATTTAGTAGGGACCAAAGATATAATAGCTTATATGCGTTCTCTTTAATTTTTACACAAATAGAGCTTGAAGCAGTGTTATTTTTTTATTTTTCCCCAGTTCTCGCTACCTAGAATGTCTCCCCAAAATCCTCCTTCAAAGCACGTTAATGTGGGTCCCTTGAGCCGAGTTGTTTGGGTTTCAGATCCCAATACAAAAGTTATTAGGCTTTTAGATGATGATTGCCTTAGGGAGAGTGACTCAAAGAAGGATAAAGGTCTGGCACATATTTGTGGCTTGATTGTGGAATGGATGTTTCTCAATTGTAGGAATTGAAAAAAGAGTTTATTAAAAAGTTTTAACTTGTTTTTGATATCATCAAATGAAGGGAAGGAGGAGTCTTAGTAAGATCGTTCAAATATCTAATGCCAATCTCTGTCCATCTATAAACTGAGTTGTAGCCTGGAGGGAATTTAGGATTATCAAACTGAAGGATACTAAGTCTCAGCTTGAAAATGCTGTTGTTTTTGTCCCAGAGCAATAGAGTGTGAGCAATTACAGAATGACAAAGAGCTGATTTTAGATGAATAGATCGTACGAGCGAGAGGAGAAGAGGTCGAAGATATAAACAAACTTTCTGCCTCAATCAGGGTCCAAATTATCGTTCAGTTAGAAGTCTTCTATAAGACTCATTGAGCAAGCTGCGCATCCAAATAATAATGCTTAAAATTAGGGATGCCCAGACCTCCTCCATACACCGGCCTCTGTAAAATTCAAAGTCTAACTCTAAGACGTTTCCTACCCTATATGAATTGAGAGGCATAGTGCTGAAGAAATTGGAACACATAGGGGGGATGCAAAACGGGAGGGCTTGAAAAAGATATAGCAATGTGTGTAAAACATTCATTTTGACTGAGTTTATATGTCCTGTTCACGATATATAATTGGTGATGTCAGGTGTCAAGGTCAGACTTTAATTGGATTAATAGTTGGGATAGTTAGTCTGAAATAATTGGCTGTAGTGTCGGGTGATGTAAATCATCATCATCATCATTTATTTATATAGCGCCAACATATTCCATAGCGCTTTACAATTGGGGACAAACATAGTAAACTAATAAACAAACTAGGTAAAACAGACAAAGGTAAATGCCTAAATATTCAAATTTTGTTTGGTGCCACTTAAAAGGGAACTTTTTAGATAAAACATCTCTGATAGCCTGTGTTAGGTAAAAGTCAAGAATCTATGTTTTTTCGAGGGTTAATTTCATAGCCAGAGAGATAGCTACAGATTTCAATTTATTTAAGAAGGTGGGGTATAGATAGGTCAGATAGCGTCACGAGAATGTCATCTGCATACAGAGAGTATTTATGTTCTGATCCTAGAGTTTTAATGTTACAAGCTGCCGCCATGAAATGTCTGTATATCGGACTGTGTCCCAGCTGTTGCCCTGACAGCAATTAGCAGTGCAGATTGTTTAAGTACATGGCTATGCCCTAGGACCGACCTTGACTTCATCCTCTCTTTCGGTTACTGCCTCCTATCTCTGTACTGTATATAATCTTCTAGAACAGGTGATAAGAGGTCTTTGCCTATAACAGCCACCTTTCCCGTAGAGCTTGTTGCGCTCATAGGTACTTGTATGCCCCTAGATCTTAACTCGAACGTAGTAGAAGTTTATATACAGTACCGTCTAACAGAGATAGGAGGCCGCAACTGAAACAGAGGGTGAAATCAGGGTCAGTCCTAGGGTCAGAGGTCTGTAGCAAGCAGAATAACGGGAACAGGCTAGAGGTCAGAGCTGGTAGCAGACAAGGAGAGACCAAATAAAGCCAAGGTCAGGGGCAATCAGAGCTCAAGCAGTGTCCGAAAACAAGCCAGGGGTCACAACAAGAATCAATAGTAAACAAGCAAAGTATACACAGGACTGGAGCTGGTCAGCAATGTGAGGCACACAGAACACTATACCCAGCAGGGAGGCTAAGCCTCACTACCTTCAGCCCTATTCATTAACAAAAGCAGGCTGTATAATTAATTGTGGGCGTCTGCGCACATGCCCAGCAGTTAAACTGGCCGTGATCCGACGGTGATCGTCAGAGCGTCCCAGTTGTTGCCCTGGTGACAGCTGGGACGAAGGTGGTGGAAGTGACATCCTGGCTGTCAGGGCAAAACGTGGCATGATATGCAGACAGATGAGCCGCAGTGGCTCATAACATCTAATTGCTGAAATTGCTGTGTTTGAGTGAATTTTCGCAGTTAAGGGTTCAATGAGTAAAGCAATAGTCAGGGGGCAAGAAGGGAAAACCTTACCTCATGCCATTTCAGATTTGAAAAGTGGATGAAGTGACTTCATTGGCCAATACCATGGCTCTAAATGAGTGGTATTAAGTCATTATGCCATCAAGAAATTTGCCTGGAAACCCCATTGACCCAAGGACTCTAGACATGAAGGACCACAAAATGTGGTCAAAGGCTTTTTCGGCATCAAGAGACATTAACAGTGCAGATTGTTTAAGTACACGGATAGAGTGAATTAGGCCAATGGTGTGCCTTGTGTTACCTAAGGCCTGATGGCCTGGGGTAAATCCGACCTTGTCAGTGTGTATCAGGGAGAGGAGTAAGAAGTTTAATCCTTTTGCCAATGTTTTTGCATATATTTTTAGATCCACAATCAGCAGTGAAATTGGTTTATAATATCACATAGTGGGGTCTTTTCCCAGTTTAGGTATAACCACGATATTAGCCAAGGTTGTCCAAACATCAAAAGGAGTTCCATTTAGAATTTTGTTAAAAAGATCTGTCATGACCAGGACAAGGGTGGTAGAAAACTTCTTGTGAGTTTGTGGGGTGAGGTCGTCGGGTCCTGGAGCCGATGAAGACTTTAGTGATTTTATCACTGCCAGAGTCTATTCCTGTGTGATTTCTGCATTCAGAAATGTTTGGTCAGCATTAGTAAGGCATGGTTAGGGGAGTGATGATATGTAGGAGTTAGAATTATCTCCCAAGGGTTCTGCAGCGGAAGCAGGCCGAGTAGATTATATAGATCTATATAATACTTTTCAAATTGCTGGACGATTTGAACAGGATTATATGAATTGTCCATTGAGGTTCTTTTTAATCTCGATGATCAGAAAGCATGCCCTTTTTTATTTGCAAGTATTAAGTCAGCTTTATCGTAGAATGTTGCAACCTTTTTAGAGTATTGGCTACAATCCAATAGAAAATGGTATTTAGTTGGCATTTATGAGCGTTGATCTGAACAAGGAGATTTTCAGAAGGGTTATCATTATGTTGATATAATAAAGAGTTAATTTATCCTTTGAGAGAGGCAATCTCCTGAGCTGCCAACTTCTTCATAGCTGAGGCTTTGCTTATAAAGCGGCCTTTAATCGTCGTCTTATCAGACTTATGGGCCTCCCAAACGACACCTGGTGCTACTTTGCCCGATTTATTAAGTTCAAAGAACTAGGTGATTGCTCCCTTGATCTCATCATCATCATCATCAGCAGCAGCAGCTGCTATTTATATCTCGTTGCATGTTGTTTGATTGAGTTATAGAGAATCATCTAGTCACCAGCTGTGAAATCTGGAAGTTAACGTAATTAAATCAAAAAATATGTAGATGGCTTCTGGAACCATCTGTGTGAAAAAGTGTGCAACACAGACCATGTCGATGCAGGAATAGGTTTGATGTGGGGCAGAGCAATGAGTGAAGTCTTTGGCATCAGAGTTTATGAGACACCAGAAACTCTCAAGGGTGGGGACATGATTCCTGGAGGTGGTTGTGGTTGATTTAAGATCGTATTAAAATTCCTACCTATCACCACGTGGCCCTGCATAACCTGCTCAATATACCTCTTTGAAGAAAGGGCCCTGGCACTGATTTGGGGCATAAATTGAGAAAAGCTTGACCAATTCAGAGAAGAGGGTGTATATCAGAATCAAGTAGCAACCTTCTGGATCTAGATTGCCACTCCTCATTTCTACAGTTTGCTGATGCAAAAAATGTTTGTGTGTATTGCTTACGTTGAAGGAGGGAACGGATACCTGTCAGTTTACTGTAGGAAGAATATAGCAACTCCCCCTCTCCTACATTCTCTCAAGAGTTTGGTAAGTTCAAGCCATTCACAGTAGAGTTTAGCTTCACTGCCATTGTGGGGGTGAGGACCAGCCATCTAAACTATGATAAGAGAAATACTTAATGAATAAAAATAGAGAAAGGTTAGTTAACCCAGATCCAAAGTGAGGGGTAAGGGGAGGGGATGAATTCCACAAGGTGGTAAGTAGGTAGAGAGTAGTTGAAGTAGGCATTTTTGGACCTGAACCCTAGGAAATAGGAGCCCTAGAAGTGGTCATAGGTGAAAATCTCAGCTGTGGTTGAAGTAAGGGTGCTAGGGAAGTGTAACATTGGTACCATAAGACTACTGTTACCAAACTTGCATGTATAGAAACATCAGGATCCCGAAAAGGGAGAAATTGAGCTACATCCAAGTGCTTGACATAATGATACTGGAGAGGTAGGAGTTATGCAAGGCACACTACCACCACTCCACTTAAGTAAATGGAAATTCAGTGACGTCATCAAGTGATTTCCATGTAGTTTAGAAAGGTCCTGTTAAGTCAATGGAAGACCAGAATCAGAGCATTCATGCAAACAATTTTAATACAGCCATGCAAAATAGATCTAATATTAATTGTTGCTCTGATAACTATTAGATCTGATATGCATTGCATTAATGAATTCTGAAAATAGAGGGGAGCCTATTGGAGCCTCAAATGACTCCTCAAGGTCTCATCTGGAAAATAAGAAAAAAATGTAAAAATACTTTTAGAGGAAAAAGAGAAAGATTAAACAAAAGTTTAAAAGCAACAAAAAATTCTCCTGACCCTACATTTACTTTAAGCCTTACCTAATTGAAAACTACCTTCATAGTTATGAAGGGGATAATAATAGTAGAATATTAGTATAATGTGTTATAAATAATAGCAAACAACACTTTGTTCTTTAGGTGCCCAGCCTAGTGGCGACAGGAAGGGTGACTCTAGCTTTTAAAACTACTCTAGGACAGATCAGATCCAAATGTCTCATATTTCAAGAAACAGTACGTAAATACTTTTCCTTAGCAGCCTTAACTCAGCATATCACAACATTCATGTCCCATCCCAAAGATGCCATCCCCTCTACTAACATTGCTGTGACTGTGCAGGAAAGCAGTCATACCCTTTAGGCTTGAGAGCACCCATCACTCTGATTAGTGAATAGCTGTCAGTATTCACCAATCAGGGTGGGACTACTCTTGGTTATGAAGACTTTCCAGCACTTTCCCCAGAGAAAAGTGTATCAAGTGAAACAGAGAGTACATGTGTCACACCAGAGTCCTGCATTGTATCACTCCCAACGATCTGGAGTTTTCAATATGATGTCATAACATATTTGGAATTCTGTAGTAAGTTAACAAGTTCTGCATAGCCACCATAAGTTTGGATGTCTGTATATTCACCATAAAATTGGACATCTGCAATGCCACCAGAAGTTTAAAAATGCTGCCAATAATGAGCTTGACAGCAGCAACATGCGACTAAAGACATAGAACTACAGTATGTAAAGTTAGGGAAGGATCCAGGCAGGGCCTGATTATCCAATAGGCTGACTAGGCTGCAGCCTAGGGCGCAAGATTTTTGGGGAGAGCAAAATAGTGACAGGGAGAGGCATAAGCTGAAATTCATTTTAAAATATAAGATATTTTTTGTTCTTCAAAGTAAAAAAAATATATGAAAGAAAACTGTAACGTTATAATATTCCCATGGTGGCAGCTGAAGACAATGAGCCATCCTAAGATGTGTGTTTCAGGATAAGCAAGTAGGAGATGGTGACAGGTGCACAAGTGACAGCCCCCCTCCACCCTCACCCTCTGTAGCACCCGTTCACACCCCCATTCTACTATAGAGTTTTGTTATTAATTAAATTAAATGAGTGACACAAATCGATGTGACCCGTTTAAAAAGTCAAGTGGAGCTGAATTTCAAAAAGGAAAGAAAAAGGTGAAGGAAGCCGGATTTTAAATTAAGGACAAATTTGTTTTTGCCTACCGCATATTAGCCTGGTGTGGAAGGTGAGGGGGCTTCCAGTGTATTAGCCAAGGGTGGTCTGAAACCTTAACCAGACCCTGGATCCAGGAGAGTGATCCAGGGATGAAGTCAGCAACAAGCCAAAAATACCAAAGACAGAAGAGTAATCCAGGGACAAAGTTAGGAACAAGCCAGGGACATCAGACAAAGCGAGTGGTCAGAATCCAGATGATCAGTCAGCAAAACAAGCACTATGGAAGGGCTGGACTATGAGCTAAGGCACAATAATCAAGCAAGAGGTGCAGATGGTTTCCAGCCTTATATCCCCCAGAACACAGAGGATTGATTGTAGGCAGGAACTGGGTGGAGAGCATGTTCCTATGCCATGTTCGTATGCACACTTATGAGGTATAAATTCTTCTGGACAGGAGCTCTGACAAGCAGCTCCTGGCATGGCTCATGTGGCTATCTGAACCACTATTACCAAGTCCTGAGATTGTCTAGAAATGCAATGACCTGAACTAGCCTAGTCGCAATGACCTTGGCAAAAAGTTTCAAGTCCATGTTTACTAATGAAATTGCTAAGGTAGCAAGTGATCCGACCACAAGATGGGAGAGATAACAGCGCATGAGATTTTCTGGGACAATTAAGCACTGATGGGTTTGGAGGGGAGGGGAAAAAAATGGGGAAGCCTAGAGCTTCAAAAGTGCTAGACACAACCCCATCCACAGCCACAGTGTAGTTTGGTCACACCCCCATTATGCAATGACTTTGTCCACAACATGCAGTGGCCACAAACTTGTCCCGTGGCTTGCGAAATCAACGGTGGATACTGGATTCTTTTGTAGCACACAAATACAGGCCAGCTTTATATTTAAACTGCCATTTACAGCCAAACTAAGTCAGCCCCTCCAACATAAGTTGGAAGAGGACCCATAGATTTTTTCAGCCGGATAGGAATTAGGTACCAACGGTAGTAGATTTTATATGCATTTTCCTTAACAAGGGAGTAAATGAAAGTCTTGGAAACCCTTTCCCTAAATGTTGTCCAAATATCCTCATCTGGCAGACTGCCCAAATCAGCTTCCTATCGTAGTTCCTGAATTGGGGTGTCAGATTGCTTATAGGATGTGAGCAGATTATATAAGTTGGAAATGATACCCCGTTGCAGAGGTGAGTTCACACAAAGAGATTCCAAGGGAGTTAAGGATCTTGTAATATCAGGCTCAGGGAGGGAGTCAACATAGTGTCCAGGCGTGGGCTGGGAGAGGGAAGCCTGGGGGGGGCAGACAGGCGGCCGCATCACATGACAGGGGATGCGGCCGCGTCATTGCCCCCCTGCCCCCCCCCCCCTGGGCCAGCCCATCCCTGATAGTGTCTCACTTGAAGATAAGCAAACAGGCTAATATTTGGGAAGTCAAATTTCTCCTGGAACAGCGACGTCATGATACATTGATCATTGTGCAAAACGTCACCCACTATCCTGATATTCTCTCGCCAAACCTTAAACCGAGAAAGGCATTGCCTCGGAATGAAGGCAGAGTTGTCCCAGAGAGGCGTTATGGGGAAGAGATTGGAGGAAGTCTCAAAGTGAGGCTTACAGTAGTCCCATATTTGACAAGTGAAGAGTGCAACTGGGTGCTATCTCAATGAAAAAGGGCTATTGCCCACTGGGACCCTCAGAACTGATCCCAAAAATGAAACGCAACAAAAGGAGGACTCCAGGTCAATCCACCGAAGGCCCTTACTTATCATAAACCAGGCCACAGCCTGGCTTAGATGGGTAGCAATATAATACAGGCGGATGTCTGGAAAGCTCCTGGCACCGCTAACCGTCGCTCTATGCAGAATCGTGAAGCTAGTATGTGGGGGTTTATAATGCCATACGAATTGAGAAAAACAGCGGTATAATTGAATCAGGGTGGACCTGGGTACCTGCATCGAAAGAGTCTGAAAGAGGTAGAGTAGATGGAGCAGGTTATTCATCTTGAGGACAACTATTCTAGCCAACCAGGAGATCATTAGTTTTTGCCATCTAAAGAGAGCCACCATAATTATTTTATTTATAGTGGGGAAGTTTTTCACGTATAAGAATTCATACTGGGAGGTAATAAAGATTCCTAGGTATTTTGGAATGCCGCCACGAAAATTTGAAGTTGTTTTTGAGGAGACCTAGGGTTGAGGGAGGTACATGAAGTATAAAAGCTTCAGTCATGGAGAAGTTTATCTTATAGCCGGAGAGGAGTCCATAACCTGTAAGGATGGTGAGCAAATTCGGGAGTGAGGTGTGGGGAGAAATCAAAGTAAGCAGAAAATCATCTGCAAACAAACTAGGCTTATATTCTTCGGAACCGACAGTAATGACCTTAACATCTGGAGAAAAACAAATTTTGGCCGCTAAGGGTTCAATCACAAGGGTAAAAATCAAGGGCAACAAGGGGCAGCCCTGACGAGTGCCATTGGTGATTGATATCAGGGAGGAGAGTACTCTATTCACTGAAACCCTGGCAGAGGGACCTGAATACAGTGCCTGGATTCCCTGGAGAAAAGTACCATCGAAGCCAAATTTCTTAAGCGTTTTCAGCATAAAGGTCAACCGATTTGGTCAAAGGCTTTCTCTGCATCCAGAGAAAGCACCAAGACCGGCCCAGTTGATATAACGGATGAGGCTGATGGTTGTCGCACTTGACATCCCGGTATAAAGCCCCCCTGATGTTTGTGGATCAGATGGGGTAATACAGAATTTAGGTGATCAGATGAGGTAATACAGAATTGAGGCGTTCAGCAAGGGCTTTCACATAGATCTGGATGTCTGTGTTCAAAAGTTAAATGGGCTTTTATTGGGCACAGTCCAACAGGCAGGGGCTGGCTGGCAGACTTTGGCCCGGTGGGCAAGCACACAGCACTGGCCCATAAGTAGAGACCCATAATTAAAGTTTGGTTTCGGTACAATATATAGAGCACCTTTGTTTTTTACATACCTGGCTTATTATAATGGTGTGTTTATATAAATATTTCTTATTTTATCATGCTAATAACATCCTGATAACATCCTAAAATTAATAGCAATGGGGTCAACAAACAAACATTCATAGTATGCCACACAGTAGTATATCCTGTTCATATTATGCCATACAGCACTGCCTCCAATTCATATTATGCCATACAGTAGTGTACCCAGTTCATATTATGTGTACAAACAAATGGAGTAATTGAGTTAGCTAGTAGCATATAAGGGGCAACTTGAGCATTGATGTGTTATCCATTAAATATAAACTGCAATTATGTTTTTTTCACAGTAATGCATAAATTAAATATATATTCCTACCTGTTTTATATACAGCAGAGGTTATACTTACTGGCAGATTGAGCTAGACAAGGATTGTGTTAGTTTATTACCATTTTCACTCTAATGGAAAACAGAAGGTTTTACTCTTCTTTCACTGCGAAGTTTAGAACAGTCCTCTGGTAGGCTTGTTAATGCAATTTTAACAAAATTTACATCAATTTTCCTAAATTATTTGCTGGTTGCATTATCCATGTAGTTCGTCTATCTTGCATTTAACACAATTTAACTTTCACATCAACCTGTGACTTCCTCAGAGGTGTTGTGTACATTGTTAGGAGGTATCTTGTCTCTCTAAAAAGACATTACAACAGGCAATGACCTCCTGCTGGGACTTCTGGCTAAAGCAGGTTTTTGTCACTTCTGACAAAAAGACTTACTTAGCATTTCCTGCTTTCCGCAAAACATACTTCCTCTAACCAGTATAATACATTAGAAATCAATACATTTCCTTTACCAAAATACATACAATATAATAAATATCAGTACATTTGCAATGATATACAGCAGTGCACTGCACCCTAATTAAAATAAATATCTACAATAAGGTATGCCTATGCAATCCAGCCACTGTATCCATATTTATTAACATAAAATCAACTGATATGATTGCTGATCTACAGTTACTTATTAAAGTTTTCTCAGAAAACACGTGATTTGTTAAGGTTTTATGGTATTAGCTGTTAGGAAAAATTACTAACTTGTAATACTAACCTTGTGTGTACGCATTTGAGTCACAAAAGTCCTTGTTCTTCTGTGCTAGCCCAGAGTTGAGGACGTGACGTCATTACATGCGTGTATGTGCAAGCTGGTAGTTTTGGAGGTACAACAGTGTTCCATGAGGCTAGCCTACCTTCTAGGAAGGTCTCCTATTGTTCCAGGGAGTAGGCAACTATGACACTGTCAAGCGCTGTCACTCTTCCATGTTGGGACGGCCACCTGCCAGTGAGCCTGCTGCATCTGGTTGCCGGGAAACGAAACGCGATACTTCCTACTCTCGTGCTGGCCTTTCCGCGCATGCGTGTCCCATTGCTAGGCAACGATATGCTATTGGAAGATCCAACAGCTTCCGATGACGGTGCGCCAGCGGTGTGAATCATTGGTGCTCCATCTTTTTTAACTGCCTCTGCCACCATACTGGTGCCATATTATTGGGTCACACAGCTCTACCATTCCAGTTCCACCCTGCTTATTAGATTTCCTGTGTATGACCTTGGCTCTTTCCTGACTACTCTTCTGACCTCTCCTTCGTTTGGCTTAACTGGTATTTGTTCTCTACCTGTTACCTGACCACTCTTCCAGATCCTCCTTGTGTACTTCTACTGTCTGCACGTTACTGACCCGGCTAGTTTGAGACTTCTCCTTCTGAATACCCGTGTACTTCTGCTGTCCGCACGTTGGCGACCCAGCTAGACTGACCACAGACACACACAGTGTCGGACTGGCCCATTGGGACACCGGTGAAATCCCTGATGGGCCCCACTATTGGAAAGCCACACCCTTTTTGTGCAGGGGGTTCAGATGTTTGCCTTTCCAGACTGGTCCTATAATGGACTGCCTGGGCAGGCTCCTTCCTTCCTTGATCCTGTAGAATGGGGTGAAGCTACACAACCCTCTTCCTGTTACAGCTGCTGAGATAAAGTAAGTGTAATATGTATGAATGTGTGTTTAAAATGTTGTATAGACTGGTGTGTGTGTGTGTGTATATATGTGTGTGTGTGTGTGTGTATATATATATATATATATATATATATATATATATATATATGTGTGTGTATTTATAATGCTGTATAGACTGGTGTGTGTGTGTGTGTGGGTGTGTAAATGATTACAATGCTGTAAACACTGGTGTATGTATGTATGTATGCAAGTAGTTAAAATGCTGTATAGACTGGTGTGTATAATTGGTTAAAATGCTGTGGGAACATGTGTGTGTGTGTGTGTGTGTGTGTGTGTATAAATGGTTAAATTGCTGTAGGGTTGTGTGTGTGTGTGTGTGTGTAATTGCATTCATATGCTTGTGGGGAAATCTGACATTTGTCGGAACAAAAGTGTGCGTGTGTCCAATGTGGAGGGGGGGAAATGTGCGTGCATCCCACCACCAGGCCAGTATTCTGTCCAAATGTATAGCAGGAGCAGGAAAAGGAAATGACTGCATCCTGCCGGCACTTTGTACACCAAGCGGGTAAAGACACAGTCAAATCCGTCTGCTGCTAAAGGTAAAGCGGGGACAGTGAAGCATGACAGAGCCCACCGGTAGCATCGTCTATAGCCCAGAGAGCAGTGGAGATGAGTATGCCCCCTGACACTTCAGAGGAGAGCGGTTCAGACACCAGCGATTATGCCCCATTGCCCACCAGAGTGCAGGTACCCAGAGATGAGTTCTATGTACGACCATTCTCGACCTTCTGCTAGCTGTGTTTTAAATAGAGAGTCGGAGAGACGACGCGGTATCTGTCCAAACGCAATCCAGAAACAGTGATGACTCCAAGGCGTATAACAAAAAGCAGTTCTGCCTGTACTGTGAAAAGCCCCTCTTAAAAATTGGCTTTTGGAAGCTTTTGAGTGACATACCCCAGGATGAAGTCGTACTTGCAGTTAAAAATGATCGATGCATCATGCAGATGGTACAGCATCTGTTCAACCGGGTCGCCTCAGATGTTGGCAGGCATGAGTACATCCGTCAAAAGCTTAGAGAAATCGGCAGACTACTGCTACAGGCCAGAAGAGCAACCCTTTGGAGAGGATGGAAGACTTTACCGCCCCATCAAACATTCTGCACGTAGTAGAAGCTGTGAAGCTGGTAGCTGTCTATGATGAGGAGACAGGTACATGTAAGATGCCCTTGCTGGCATTTAAGATCAGGCACAGCCTGCAAAATATTGCGAGCATTGTGGAGTGCCAAGCCATGATAGAGGGCTGTACTGCTGTGGTTGAAAACACAACAAATTTCAGGAAGCTATATGAGGCGAGATGGAATGAATTGATCTCATCGGCTGCCTTGAAAACTCTTAAGGAGTCCAATTGGAACTTGCCTCAGCTCTTACCTTTCACGGAAGATGTGAAAAAGATGTACTTGTACCTTGATGAGAAGCAGAATTATTTGGGCACGACATCAGTGTGCATCGGCAGTATTACCGCCTCCCAGAAGGTACCCTCCAACGCGCCAAGATCAGCAAACCGTTAATGGCTCTCGAGAGTGGCAGACTGGCCGAATTCAAAGGAAATAAATTGGACGAGATACACATTGATCCGGACAGTAAGTGGAAAATCTGGTGTCTGATGTATACTTTTGACTTTTACCTCGGTTATTTACATATCTGTTTCTTTTCAGAACCAGTCCAGCTACAGAGCGACATGTCAGATGATGAGCAATCCCCAGTGACAGAGAAACAAGTGACCAATCGTTTAGTTGACACTTCCACGTCAGAAGAGAGGCGGTGCATGGACCTGGCAACACGGGACCAGTGCCCAGCCATGGCTTCCACAAGTAGGTGTAGCAGTTTTGCTAGGCAGAAGAACTTTGCCTTCTCTGTATTTGGCGTAGCCATAATGGACCACTCTACTTCCTTTCAGGTTGCAAATAAGTGTGGAGGAAATCCTGGGACAGTGAGGCGGTCCAGGCTGTGGAGAAACACCTGAGGTTTATACAGACACGCCAGGTGCCCGGAAAGTGAGACTGTGTTGCGTGCCTCATGGCTGATCATCCATATTGAAAGATCGGAACTGGTCAGGAGTGAAATTCTACATAAAGAACCGTATAACAGCTTTAAAGAGGGATCAAACTTGTTGAAATTATGCAATTTGGTTGAACAGGACTGTAACTTCCATGGCTAAGTGTCGGTGTAAGTGAGCATCTGGATGTCCTCAGAGGGCCAGGATACACAAAAGTTTCCCTATCATTGTTATTATTTATTCATTTATGTATGCGGGAATGCGGATGTCCTCAGTCAAAATACATGACACTTTACCACTCCTACACATACCCCTAGGATTGTTCTGTCAACAAGGCATTAGAAAACGGGTGTCCTCATACGCCATGTTCCAGACATGGTTCCTCACGATGCCATAAAAACAAGTATGTGTGTGTGTAAAGGGATAATATGCTGTAGGAACCACTAGCTGATTCAGAGGTGGTAGTGGGGGAGGGGGGGGCGGGGATTGTGGCTTGCAGTAGCCGGGCAGCATCCTTTATCTGCCTCTCGAACGCCAGGCACCGTGTACTTAATGTGTGGACACAGGCAGCTCACGCTGCTAGGAGTGAAGGGGGGACAGTTGCCCATCAAAGAGATGGCGCCCTCCCCTAAGGAAATGTATTTATCATGCCACACTTTCATTCCCTGCGTCTTGGCACCCCATCTACCATTTTCACCTCCCTGCTGCTGCACTGTTTCCACGGTCAGTCACCCGGTGCTGCCACGGGCCCCGTCAAAACATTTATTCCCACTTCTGGC
Organism: Mixophyes fleayi; assembly: GCF_038048845.1. Lineage (NCBI taxonomy): Eukaryota > Metazoa > Chordata > Amphibia > Anura > Limnodynastidae > Mixophyes > Mixophyes fleayi. Next base: position 230,920,263 of record NC_134402.1, read on the forward strand.
TGACATCTCCTGCTGCTGTATCTCATCTGCCACCATTCTTCCCTATCTGACTCGAGGTTGGCCTCCCTGCACCGCTTTCATAGGAATGGAGAAGAGGGATAATAGAAGAGAGACGACAGAGGAGAGTGAGAGAGAAAAGAAAAAATAGATGACATTCACTTTGATCTAGGTATGTGCATGTCTGTCAACCACCAGAGATGAGCCCCTCTAGTGGCTTGTCTCTGGTGGTTTGCCATGCTTCTTCAGCGGTGCACCATCGCAAACCTTTGGCAACCACACACTTTTTCATGGGCCCCTACCATTGCATTCCCCGGAGGGCGCTTCATGTTCCAATCTGACACTGGACACACACGCTTACATTCTTTGTGCAAGACATTCTCACTGGACAGTTATTCTGACGAAACACTGGCAAGAAGACTAATAATGATGATCTTTACCTGTGTAAAATGTGTATTTTTTTTCAGGTGCACTTTATTGTCTGCATACTTGATGGAAATTATGCCAAACTCTATATGGGCCCATGTGTGCTGAAGTGAAATATGTTACTTCCTCCTGTTGGAAACCTTAATGGAAAATATTGTCTAATAAACATATAACAAAACCTTTCTCATTTTATGGAGAGTGGTTGCCATTTTCTTGTAGTATGGGAGACACAGCAGAGATGTAGGAGTTTAGTGTACCTGCCGAGTTGTCTGGGGGTCTGCCGGGCATTCAGGAAGAGAAGGCAAGTATGCTCATATGTTGCATGCATTTAATGACAAACTGTTGCACCTTTATATTTGCAACTTTAGATATTATGGTGCATTTTACATTTTATACACTTGAAACACAGAATGATTTGTCATGTGGAAATATTTATCTCAGTCACTGTATTTGCTCCCAAATAAAACCCAGAAACTGTTGAGCCACTTCCAGTGGGAGAATTTAATTGGGCACGTTATGTAAGTGAAAAAGGGGCCTGCGCACTATTACCGTTCATGCGGTAATTTCAACGCAGATTTCTGCTTGCAGATCTCAGAGCTGCGAGCAAAAATCAGCATTGAAATTGCAGTACCAACGGTAATAATGCATACTATTACTGTAGTAACAGCAATAGTGTGCGGGCCAGTTAAATCCCCCCCCCACCCCCACCACACCAAGAGTCTTCCATTTTGCAAAATGCTAGTGATAGAATAATTCTGGATTTATGCCGTTATATTATAAAAAATAAACATAAATATTACATGACATGTGTTACACTAAATACTTGGCATCTTCTCATACACAGGTGCTAGAGACAGTGAAACTGAAGAAAAGATGGCGTGAGAAAAAGGCTACAGCGAGAAGGCGAATGATGTAAAACTTGCATGTAGATCTATAAGTAATTAATCACTAGTTCTAGCTGGCCAATTCTAAGTATAAATGGAGAAGGAGTAACGAAAATAACAGCATAGCAAATCTGTAGAAAGACGGGGAGAAGAAGGGGAAAGAGAAAGAGGTATATCGAAAGGACTAGATCTAAGGAGAAGAGTAATGCTCAAGCAAAAGGAGAGCAGGAAACCACCATGGAATCAAATATATCCACCATGGAATCAAAACATACTTTGTCAAAGGATTTGGTTGAATTTTTAATTATGCTAGTCATAAATGTCATACGATGCTTATGCCAAACTCTCATCATCATTTTCATCACTGATGTCAAGATCATCACACAATATTAGTTCATTCCCACTGGAATCTAGCGTTACAGATTCTGATGGGAAATTGATGGCAAGAACAATTTCCCAGCTATTCAAAACACTCTTTCCGGGTACACACTGGAGGGTGGGAAGCTTAAGGACACCATAGCTGCCTCTCTGCCATTTCATCTTGGATGTGTTCTCGCCAACTCAAACTCAATCTTTCAAAAACAGAATGAATAGTATTCCCAACCAAAGACAGAAGCTTCCTGTCTGACATTTCTATTTCAGTTGATAAGATGACCATAAATCCCACTCCGCAAGCTTGCTGCCTAGGTGGAATCCTTGATCCTTTGTTCCCCACATCAACTCTATATCTAAATCATGTTACATACATCTAAGAAACATTTCCAGAATATGCACATAGCTCACACAAGACACTGCAAAAACCTTAATTCATGCACTCATCATCTCCCGCATTGATTATTGCAATTCCCTCCTTACTGGTCTTCCCAAAATCAGACTTGAGTGCCCACAATCTATTTTGCAGGCAGCGGCTAAATTGATATTCCTTGCAAACCGTTTTTCCTCTGCTGAGCCACATTGTCTCTACATTGGTTGTTTGTTTTTCAACAAATCCAATATAAAATTCTTCTACTAATATACAAGGCCACCAACATACATCTCCTCACTTGTCTCAAAATCTCCCAACTCGACACCTCCGTTCTGCGTCTCTCATTAACATTCATCACACCCTCCCATTCCTGGTTACAGGACTTTTTTCGAACTGTTCCCACTTTGTGGAATTCACTCCCTCGCACAACAAGACTTTCCTCTATTCTTCAAGTGTTCTCTGAAAATCCATCTCTTTACAAAAGCTTATAATATTCCTCAACCACCATCTTAATCTCCCTAGGTTATCCTATTACCACCCTCTACACAGCCAACACAAGACAGCAACCCTCTGACCAACATTGCTGTGTGACTGAGCATACAGCCGACTCAATACTTTTTAACCTTTGCATTCTAGCTGGACCAATATGCAATATGATGTGGAACTTACCGTTGTGTATCAAACTTCCATTGTCCCATATATTTTAAGCTTGCGAGCAGGACCCTCTTACCTTTCTGTCTGTATGTATTACCCAGTATTGTTTTATTAATGTTTGTTTAATTGTAAAGCGCTACAGAACTTGATGGCGCTAATGTTGATGATAGCTAGTTTGTACAAGGGGCTCCAAATTGCTTTTTTCTCTCCCAGAATTCAAAGCGATTGTCTGAAATACAGCTTTCTACTTTGACATTATAATAATCCTCCCCCAATCTGCTATTACATGGTGTATCATATTGCGACACGGTAGAGGTGTCAATATATGTTGGCATTTCTTTTAAGCCTGACCAGATGTCATAACCTTTCACATTGATGTGCTGTGTTGACTCATCATCAGTGTGACCCTTAGAAAACTGAAGTTTTTTCTGGCTTTTTTAGGAGAAGTTAAGCAGGGGATGTATCATGTGCGAATTGAGCCGACAGCTTGCTCACAAAGAGCTATTTATTTGCATCTGTGAAGATTTGTGTCAGTTAAAAAGAAAAACCATACATATGACTTAAACCTAGGATCGTGCAGGGTTGCCAAAATGTAGTGATTCAATTTCAAGATGCTGCAAACCCTTGGGTCTGGCGAAGTGAATAAAGAACTTGATCTACAAGGCCAACATACTTTGCAAAATCATTACATTTCATCTCCTCCTTCAGCTTCTCCAGCTGCATTTCAAGTAGTTTGTTTAAGGGTATGACTTGAGTCAAGCTGGCAGTGTTCACTACATTTGTTACAATTTCAAATGGTTTCAATAGCTTGCATAAAACAGTAAGGATTCTCGAATGTGCTGTAGTAATGTAACATGTCCTCCCTCTCCCTATCTCATGGCTTGATGTGTAGGTCTTGATGGCTTGTTGCGGTTCCTCTAGTCGCTGAAGTATATATAGTGTGGAATCCTTCCTTATTACTACCTCTTGCTTCAGTTGGTGGCATATCAGACAATATTTTTTTTGCATGTTCTACATGCTGTCGCTGAATGTTGAAAATGCCCAGAAATTTTATGAGCCATAAACAGCACTTCCTGCACTACCAAGTTTATTGTGTGTGCAAAGCATGGTGCATGTTGAAATTCACCTAGTTGTGATGCACACACAATGAATGCACATGTTTGCTTCATTATCTGCAATGAGAAATCCTGAGGAGAGTGGGGTGAGCCATTTTGCTATGACATTCCTGAGTTTTTCCAACAGATTGACACATGTATGTTACTTTGTGAAACCTGCGATATAAAGTGTAACTTGCCTGTGAATGACCTGGCATTGTGTTCCAGCACTACTATGCTGAAAGGATGAGGAGGATAATGGTGAAGCTACCAGTGCTGTTGATGATACCCAGTGGGCTGATACAGTTAAGTAGTTGGGCAGCAGGGTGTCTAAATAGCTAGCACTTCTGCCTTACAGCACTCAAGTCATGAGTTCAATAACTGACCATGGCCTTATCTGTGAGGAGTTTGTATGTTCTCCCCGTGTTTGCTTGGGTTTCCTCCGGGTGCACCGATTTCCTCCCACACTCCAAAAACATACTGGTAGGTTAATTGGCTGCTAACATATTGAACCTAGTCTGTGTGTGAATGGGAATTTAGACTAAGCTCCAATGGGGCAGGGACTGATGTGAGTTCTCTGTACAGCGCTATGGAATTAGTGGCGCTATATAAATAGATGCTGATGATGATGTAGGGCCTGACTCATTACTGATCTTATCTGCCGTTTTTTGAGGATCTTAAAAAAAATCTTCACTGAGCATGCCCAAAAAAAAGGGAGATAAGAAGGAAATTGCACTGTGTAATTTAAGATTTTCTTCAGTTAAGATGAAAATCCTTCTTAAATGCACTTAAGAAGATTTTCTACACTTAAGAAAAAGGAATGGGAATGGGAGGGGAATGGGCAGAAATCCGAAAAAAGTTAAGAAGAGTAGGCATTATCTGTACTGAGTTAAGATAAAACTCACAGCATTTCTTCTTAACTATCTGACAGATCCGGAGGTAACGCCTACTCTTCTTAACTGCTTGCTTAAACTTAAGGAAGCTCAGAGTCTTGGGACTTTCTCAAGCTTTCTCGAGCTCTGAGAAAGTCCCATTGCTGGGACGAAACACGTCAGCAAGCACAGCTAGCGCTCCTGACACTAGTGTCTGAGTTCTTTCTATTACAAGCAGAGAACCCTTATGCAGCAGGAACTTTTATCTCGCTATCAAGTTTTCGGACGGCAGTAAAAGCAGGTGCACCTGCTAGAATATGTGACACGCCAGAGAACTACAAGGAAACAAACAGTGAGCTACTTGTATTAACATCAGCGGTGAAGTCCGCGAAATACTCATATTACCGTGGACCCTAACCTCAACCTTTGACTGGTAAGAAGTCATTATTTCTTTCTGCTGGATACTTGTATTTGGATTTATTCCGCTGCATGGGTGAGCTCTATTTGAATATCAATCTCTCCCCATTGGAGTTATACCTTGTTATACACCTGGAACTATGTCTTTTTGCTCTTATATGACGTACAAAGTTTAGAGGTCTCACGTGATCCTCCAATTATTTCTGGACTATATTTTTATAGGAAGTCATTCTACATCAATTATCCCGCAAACAGATATCTGGATTTTTTACAAACCATACTATCTTTCAGGAGATTCAGTGTTTTTTCCCTTTTTTTTCTGCATTGTATTTGTTATTGTTTTTATATTTATGCATCTGGTGTTTTATTAAATTTCAATCTGGGAATTTATTCAGTTTCCACACATTATTATGCATGTATATATATCTGGATGACCTCTATTACCCCAGCGCCATTACTATCTTTTTTATCTGTGGTCTTTAAGGTGCTGATAGCCCTTGAATGTGCTGCAGGGGAAAATAGTGATCCTCCGGAATACTATTATTATTTCCTTCCTTTTTTGCCAGTATTGACATATATTATCATTGGGTGGAATTTATTACATATTTATATTAGCTATACTGGTTAATTGTATATTTCTACTTCACACTTTATATTACCCATCCCTGAGAGCGCCAAACCTATCACCTTTGTGGGTGTTTGGTTTAAGACTGTCTGCACCTTAGCAGGGTCAGGGCACACTGGCCCCCAACCCCACCCTATGACAAGTACTGCATTTCAGTCATAACAACTAGTCAGGCTGGATGGCAAGTTCTGCATCCTGAATTCACCTCCAGGTTTATAGCGATGTGTGCCAGATGGTCTGTCCAGTAATTAATAAAGATAGCAATATCATCCAAGGATGCCTGGGAAAACTCCTTGCAATAGGATGTGATTTACCATCCACTGAAAAGGAGCATTCCTCATCTGAAACAGCAGTACAACAAATTCTAATAATAAAAATGCATGCTAACAACTCTTTTGCCTCCTTGCTCAGAGTGTCAGTCAATATCGCTTGCTTAAATTCAAAGTCGAAACAAAGGGAGGAATTCAACTGGCAACGTAACTCATGAAAGTAACACGGGCCCCGCACTATTACAGACAGTACGGTAATTTTAACATAGATTTCTACTTGCGGCTCTAAGGGTTGCAAGCAAATATCAGCCTTGAAATGACAGTACGATTAGTAATAGTACACGGGCTATGTTACTTTTACAAGTAATGCCGCCAACTGAATTGATTGAAAGGGTCCGATTTATGTTCACACGCAAGCTGCGTTTTAAACTTGAGTGTGGTTCCGACCAAATTCAAATAGAAGCGTATCGAAGATGCTTTAACATTTGAATCTGAATAGAAGTACGCTTGGTCTAAACGGTATTTGCCTTACAGACAGACTTCAGTATACGCACAAGTGTATGTTCAATGTAAGGTCACATGAGAACGTGTACAGAAAATTCTATTACAAAAGGACTAATATTATAATCATTAATAACGGTCATTGCCTCCTCTGGGGCAGCAATGACAGTTATGATTTTGCTTGCACTGTACTGCCCTGGGGTAATCCTTTGCCTTCTCTAACAGGCTCTTCCCATCTTCTTTGAGGTCATGTCACAGTGCTGCCAGCTCCCAGGACAGAATAACATGGCTGGGTTGCTATCAGAGACGCACCACATATGGCCAAGCCGCTTAGTCTTGAGAGGACTGGTCATGAGGTACAAACAAAGTCAAAAGATTGTAGACTGTAGAATAGTGATGGACGAAGCCAAAGTCAAGGGTAAGGAGAAGGTAGGATAGTGGGGGACGAAGCCAAGGTTGAAGGATTGGAGAAGGTAGAATCATAATGTACAGTTAAACGAAACAAGTCTTTTATCAAAGCACAAGCAGAGAAATGCAAAACAAACTTTGCTCCCACAAAGGTTTGGTGAACCAGAGGGACTTTATAAAGGCTACAAACAGGTGAGATAAAATGTTCTGAATGGCTTGACTATTGCACTTAAGGGCTGATTGCAGAGTAAAGAAAGCTGTGCAGTAGTTCAGATGGGGTGACTAGCTAGATTGCTGTTCTTAGCAGAGTGTTGATTACAGGAACTGAATGGTGTTTGTGAACTGTTTTCTGACAGCTGTCATCAGGAGCCAGTGTTGTGAATCCATACAGTAATTGTTTTCTGCCAGCTGAAATATGGCCAACCACATCGTCAGCAATGGTCATCACCTTTGTAGTAACACATTCCATATTCATAACCTCTATGGTAGCGCATCATCCCCCGCCATTGCCTCTGTGGTAGCGCATCCCCCTCGCCATCTCCTCTGTGGTAGCGCATCCCCCTCGCCATCGCCTCTGTGGTAGCGCATCCCCCTCGCCATCGCCTCTGTGGTAGCGCATCCCCCCGCCATCGCCTCTGTGGTAGCGCATCCCCCCCCCCCCATCGCCACTGTGGTAGCGCATCCCCCGTCATCGCCTCTGTGGTAGCGCATCCCCCCCGCCATCGCCACTGTGGTAGCGCATTCCCCGCCATCGCCACTGTGGTAGCGCATCCCCCCCTCCGCCATCGCCACTGTGGTAGCGCATCCCCCGCCATCGCCTCTGTGGTAGCGCATCCCCCCCCCCGCCATCGCCACTGTGGTAGCGCATCCCCCCCGCCATCGCCACTGTGGTAGCGCATCCCCCGCCATCGCCTCTGTGGTAGCGCATTCCCCCCGCCAACGCCACTGTGGTAGTGCATCCCCCCACCATCGCCACTGGGGTAGCGCATCCCCCCGCCATCGTCACTGGGGTAGCGCATCCCCCCCCCCCCCATCGCCACTGGGGTAGCGCATCCCACCGCCATCGCCACTGGGGTAGCGCACCCCCCCCCCGCCATTGTCACTGTGGTAACAAACTTCGGACCCAATAAGTTATATGTAGTATTTCTAGTGTATGTATACACAAATATGAATGTTTGTTGAAAGCTGTGATCTCGCATATCAAAATCCTGAACTTGCACTTGAGAGGTAAGAGCTATGCAATGTAGTTTTCTTATGGGGAGCAGAACACTTCAAGATACTTTAGAAGCTGCAGTAAAAATTCTTGATAAGAGTGAACAGTGCATTTTCCTTTTGTATATATAAAGTTTCTCATTTTTTACGTTCTCTGAATTGCTACTGAACATACAAGTTAGAACAAGATATAAAAACATTATTCACAAATGTACTCAAAAACTGCAGGCAAAAAAAATATTTTTAAATAAAACAAATTGCTCTTTATGGACTATGCCATTGGACATAATTTTATATGTAAATGTCTTGTTCCTTGAGAGGGTCCCGAGAATTTCTATCTTCACAGCTGAATAGTAAAGGTGGCCCGATTTAAATTTGGACAGGTTAAGACAAGCAGAACTAATTATTCCTCATATGCCTATAAATAAGCTCCTGGGTGTGGTTCATATCAATCAGTATAGTACCACTATGCTGCAGCATGTGATACAGGCAATTTTTAATGAATGAAGAAACTAACATGAAAAAGGTAAGCATGTTCTCCTGTATTGTCAAGCCATTTGAAAAAAAATAAATCAACCCTCCTCTTCCCAAGCCATGAAGAGATAGCACTATGTGGAACTGGAATAAGTTATAAATTACGGTGAACTAACAGTAAGTGACTTCCAACACATCAGTCAATGTGTTTGTGGCTGCAAAAACAGAAAAAATAAATTCATGTTGCTTCCACTATATGAAGAAAATGGAGTCAGATATGGCATTGTCATCACAGCCGAGGGAATAATCTGATGAAAAGTATCATGCTGATAAAGGTGCAGCAGACAAATATAAGAATTATCCATAAGAGCCAGTTGACAGACTTCTTGGCATGCTGTTCCAGACGGTCCGATTCAGTTTTCAGCTTCTCAGAGTTCTGGTCTGCTAGTCTGAGAGACTGGGAAAGTGTCTGGTTGGAGAGAAGTAGCAGGTAAGATATTCAAATTAGTGGCTATGAATGCATGGAAACCAGAGTTTCTGAACATTGGTCCTTAAATTTTAAAATTTAAAACAGCAGGAGAATTTTATTGATCATACACATCCACCATTTAAATTTGTCAGTAATTATCCCACCTTCATCCACAAAAGTAAACAGTCCAAACATTATTTGAGATACCAGAAGTTAAGTAAATTGTCATCATTATGTGGACATACGAGTACAGTAATACAAAAATGTAAAGGATGACATTTATCTAGGAGGCACCATATCTGCACAAGTGTAAAGATTAGGATTGCTTGATTCAGGTAGTAGTATGCATGGCTAAAATAAATCTATCCACCATATATTCTCAAGCCCTATTGAAGATGAGAAAACGCATCTATTTTAGATTCAAGCAAATGCAAATAAGCTATTCAATTACAACTATTACAACTTAGAATGACAATGCCAGGTTAATGACCAAACGGGTTTGTTGTTTTGAAAATTGTGATGAGCCTACACTTAACTTGAAAGGAAATTAAAGTATTAATAATAGAGGAGATGAATGATCTTTTCCTCCACAATGAATAAATCAATTTCTCACCTTGTGTTACTCACAGTATTTTAATGCCTGTTGTGAACTGTCTTTAGTGTGGTTTGACACTAAATGGATGGAAATTGCTTTCTGCTAAATTATGTTCTTTAAAAACATACCATGCACCGAAATTAATTATATTGTAATGAACGGCTTACATTTTTTACACAATTTATTTAGCGTGAAACGGAGATTGTGTTTCACATAGAAAACAAGCTTCTGAAAGCTGCATTTTCTTGGCTGGAAAAAAACCAGTGTTCTAGATAAATAGATGAGAGATCTTTAAATAGATAGATATGAGGTATATAGCGAAGATAGATTAATAACTATTACATCCAAATATCATTGTTCATTTTGATGCTGCAAATTCATGTACTTAATTCTCTACATTAAAAAAAAAAGTTGACAATTGTCTCAGTTTGCCTTATGGTTTACTGGACACAGACCAATTTTATGTTACAAATAAATATAAGCTCCACATAAAAGAGGAGGCTAAATATATCTAAAACTATTTACAACTAAGTAAAAACATGCTCACCCTAGAGGTGCTGTGGTAGGGAGGTTCACAAGACGGTTTTCCTAACAGGGGTGTAACAGGGGTGTTACTATGGTGCATGGAAATACTGCCTTCATTGGCCAGATCGCTTCACCATGTGTTCAATTAGTGATTAGGTGTACAGGAGGACAGCTGGTGGCTATTTACATGCAAGCTGGATGCGTCCTGGATGACTCAAGTTCTAAATTGCAAGTAATGGCTGTGAACCCCCCTTTACCCAGTTAGAACAGCAGATGTCTGATGCCAAGAACCAAACCCTGGTGTTCAGAGGATTCTCACCCTTTTTCTTGTGGAATGGTACTTTTGAAGTGTCTTTCACATTGTGGCTTGTAATGTGTCAAGAGCACTGTGCAATAAGTGGTCTGGACACATTACAAGACACAATATAGGACAGCAACATTTCACATTGTCAGCAGAAGAATCGACCATTAACCACCAAGAAAGGTATCACCAAAATGACATGCATCCTAGGCATCAGACCCCCTAGCGTTATGATATCTGGGTTGGAACGGTATGTTTACTATGACTGGACAACGTCTTTAAAGGGAATTGCCTTTTGTGGCATATTTTCTACACTTCTATTTTTGTGTGCGAACAGAGCTCATTCCTTCCAGTTTGTGCACAGATGAAGGGCTAAAATTACCAGAACTATGAAATAAAGGGGGGTAGAAATAATAATGCACCTCTCTCAACTCATTCCATAAACACAGAAGACAATATAGCAATTATATTCACATGTGTTAAGCATAATTAAAGAATAATAGAAATAAACATATACTAGTCTTAAGAGAGAGAGATATAACAGTAGATACAAACAGACTTTGAAAAACATCCTACCCAATGGTTTGAAAAGTACCTGGTTGTCCTGTTTAATGACATTCTGCGCTGCTAGTGTGTTATTTTTAAGATTTTGTGTCAGACGCAGCATCTCCTCAGCTAATTTCTCTTGCATATTGTGGTGATGCTGTAACACTGCATCAAGCTCTGCTGCTGATTGCTTATCATCGGAAGTGGAGCCTCTGCAAGATTTTGAAGCCATTATTTAAGAGCAGCACATATCATCACCATCATTTATTTATATAGCGCCACTAATTCCGCAGCGCTGTACAGAGAACTCACTCACATCAGTCCCTGCCCCATTGAGGCTTATAGTCTAAATTCCCTAACACACAGACAGACAGACAGACTAGTGTCAATTTGTTAGCAGCCAATTAACCTACCAGTATGTTTTTGGAGTGTGGGAGGAAACAGGAGCACCCGGAGGAAACCCACGCAAAACACGGGGAGAGCATACAAACTCCTCACAGACAGTGCTGTAAGGCAGAAATGCTAACCACTACGCCACCATGCTGCCCAATATAATGTTTTGTGCTTTCTATAACATGGCTTACTGACATAAAGGCTAGCTAAGGTGACAAGTCATATAGTAAGATATGAAATAATACTGGATGGGAAACAAGATAAATAGTACATATACTTCCTCTTATGAACAACAATCTCTCATTTTTGCTACCTAAATGAACTATATACAAGTGCAAGTAAACAAACCCAATTAACTTTCCTGATCTCCCTCAAATATTTAAGGGGGAAGCCATATTATGTGATCATACCAAGGGCTACTAAGATTATAAAGTTAGTTATGTAAAACCACATGTCATAAAAAAACATAAAAACTGTCCATTTATTATAACATACAGGTTTGTGTTGTAAAATATATAGAGGAATACTGTATAATAGGGAAGGAGTGTGGTGCAGTATCAGAGTGATGAGGAGATGGATGGATACAAAAGCAGTGTGTTATATAGACGAAAACTAGAAAATTGATACATTAGGACCTGGAAGCAATCCAACTGTACCTCAAATAAAACAATGTAAAGCAGCTATTGTAGCTGATTCCATGGGGGACAGCAGTTAAAGGAGGAAGAGTCAAATTACTAGCAGTGGTACCCTGTGGTTATATCTAGCCACTACCATGATATTGTCGATAATGTGGTACCAGCCTAAAACAAGGCATCTTCAATGTCTGAAAGGTGCATCAAAAGTTATTGCTATGCAGTACCAAACACGTTCGATAATTGCTCAGGGTTATTTAGGCAATAAGGAAACAATATGACAAATTCCACTTATAAAAAAAAAGTCAATTATGTAGGGTCTAACTAAATATTAGTTGAAAATACAAAAGAACTCCTTTTATTTTGGTATAACATAAGTACAGCCCTGGACAAACTAATTCAGCAGTCAGGCCCAAAAAATTGGCGTCAGAAATAATGTCATTAAAAACATGCAAGCCACCCAAAAATTCTTAGAGCTGGTAGACATGCGCATTGGGAGTGATTACAAGCCAGACTGTTGCCTCACAAAATAATTACAAGCTAGTCTGTGTCCCAAAAAAGCATTGCATGCCAGTCTGCATATCCCATAAGCACTCTCTGTTGCAACTTACCTCTTTCAGAGTTCCATAAGGCTTTGTACTTGGCTACCAACACCTTGTTCTACATACATTATCTCTCTGCAAGTTAAAAGAACCGTGTGTCCCCCCATCATCTGTACTCCCGCATAGACATGATACATGTATCCCACACACTCACTCCCAATGTGACTCAGGCAGGCATTACCCCGCTCTCGTGGACGGATCACTTGGGGGTGTTCATTATTCTAGACCTCCTCAAAACACCACCACCTCGGGGAAAGTGGCGCCTAGATGACTCCCTCCTGCTCAACCAGACAACCCTCTTAGATCTCAACAACTGAATCTCTAACTATTTTCAAGATAACTCTACTATAGATGTACCCCCAGGTATTATCTGGGAAGCGCATAAAGTCACTATACGTGGCCACTTGATTAGCCTGACTACGGCCTCTAGGAAAAAAGCTACTGAAGAGGTATCTTGTTTAGAACGTAAAATTGCATCTCTTCTTTCACAACATCAGTCCCTCCATGACCCTGCCCTGCTCACTCAGATTACCTCGCTGAAAGGCCAACTTAACACTCTGCTTTCCCGTAGGGCTGCCATTACTATGCAGAAATTACAGCAATGGTACTACGATAAATCAGATAAAGCAGATTCTGTGTTAGCCAGAAAGCTTCGTAAGAAGATGGCCCTAGGTCACATTGATAAAATTTATGGCTCACAAATGAGCAGAGTTACATATGATCCCAAGGAGATAGTTCAGACGTTTCAGGAATTCTATTCCTCTCTTTATAACTTAGCCCCGCCTCCCCCCCTCAAAGAGCTAACATGGTGCCGACCCTAGACGAATATTTAGCCGCCACCCTCCTTCCTAAGCTCACTTTGCCCCATCTAGAGTCCTTGAATGCAGACATTACTCTGACTGAGGTTTTGGTGGCTATTAAATCCCTAAAACCCTCCTCAGCTCCAGGCCCTGATGGCTTCACCCCACAATATTATAATAAGTTAGCTGCAGCTCTGGGCCCCCATTTGACATCTTTCTTTAATGAGATCTTGGGAGGAGCCACGTTTGATTTAGCCACTACCAGAGCCAACATCATCGTCATTCCAAAGCCAGGGAAGGATCCAACTCTCTGTTCTAGCTATAGACCAATTTCCCTCCTCAATGTGGACCTTAAAATTTATGCAAAAATTCTGGCTCCAGATTGAATCCCCTCCTCCCTTCCCTCATCCATCCCGACCAGGTGGGATTCAGCCCGGGGCGTCAAGACCCGGACAACATTAGGAGAACATTTGATTTGATCCATGCAATTCACAGGGGTAAGCTCCCCTCCCTCCTTATGTCACTAGACGCTGAGAAAGCGTTTGATCGCATCTCCTGGTCGTTTATGGCTGGGGTGCTGAGATCTTCTCTGGTAAATGTATGACCGCCATCTACGCCTTGTACTGCTCCCCGTCGGCCACAGTCTCTGCAAATGGTCTGACCTCGGCCCCCTTCACCATTGCCAATGGCACACGGCAGGGCTGACCCCTATCTCCGCTAATTTTTGCCCTTATCATAGAGTCATTAGCAGCTAGAATCCGGGCTAATCAGCAGATATGGGGCATCCCGGTGGGCACTTCTTCCCATAAGATAGCTTTATATACGGTTGATGTCCTGTTAACTATTACCAATCCGATTTTTCCGTTCCTCCTCTCGTAGACGAACTAGATCTCTATGGCCATTTCTCGGGATATAAAGTTAACACTGATAAGACAGAAGTCTTGGACTTCTACCTTTCCTCGCATTCTTGCCCAAATTGAATCGGATCTTGTTTCATGGTCACAGCTATACATCTCATGGATAGGTCGAATTAATGCGGTCAAGATGAATATACTCCCTAGACTCCTTTACCTCTTTCAAACCCTCCCTATCCGGGTCCCCACTTATGTTTTGAAGTTTCTCCATTTTCATGTATCCAAATTTATCTGGGCTGCTAAGCGCCCCCAAGTCCGTTTCAAGCTTTTACAGAGAGCCCCGCTTGGAGGGGGACTGGGAATCCCTGATTTCCGACGCTACTACCTCTCCGCTCAGCTCGCTCAATGCGTTCTGTGGTGTAGTTTAACACCCTCCAGGGTTTGGGTTGAGATTGAGGCTGAAAATCTGGGTATGCTATCTTTATCCACTCTCCTATGGCTCCCACGGGCTCGTCGACCAAAACGGGTCTCCCTTCATCCGATCATTACACATTCCCTGGCGGTCTGGGACTCATCCTCTCAGAAATTTGGCCTTTCCCCCCATCCCTCTCCCCTAATTTCTTTATTTAACTCCCCTGACTTCACCCTAGGTCTTAATCCTAAAATATTCTCTTCGTGGACCTCACAAGTGGTCCATTTCTTAAATGATCTCACCTCCACGGTAGTGTTCCCCTTGTTTGCGGACATCCAATCGCGAATGGATATTTTCTCTAAATTTTTCTACCAATTTCTCCAGCTTCGTCACTTTCACCACACAGCTAAAACTCGCCTCTCTTCCAGTCCCCTTACCACGTTCGAAAATCTCTGTCTCCGCCAGTCCTCTACGAAAGGCCTTATTTCAACACTATACTATGAACTCGCCCCACCTTCTTCAGACCTTAGAGATTCGCATGAATTGGCCTGGGAATGCGACTTTGGTGAAACCCTTTTGAGCTATGAATGGTCGGAGATATATGAGAATGCTGGTTCCAGTTCAATCTGCGTTAAAATAAAGGAGAACCTCTATAAGGTATTGTACCGATGGTACTACGTTCCCTCCCGGATTCATAAAATTCTCCCAGACTCTTCTGATCGCTGTTGGCGGGGGTGCTCCCATGAGGGTAATTTTATCCACATATGGTGGACTTGTCCCAAATTAACAAATTCCTGGGCAGAGATTAAACACCTGATCCAATCGATTCTCCAGGTAGCGATACCATTAGAGCCTAAATTTTTTCTCTTGCCCTTGGGGGTGCCCACGGCGACTCAACACCAGAATAAGTTGGCTAGGCATATCCTGTCGGCAGCTTCCTGTCAAATTGCAGCAGACTGGAAGCAGCAGTCTCCACCACCACTCCAGGCCGTTATCAAAAGAGTTTGGCAGGTCCAACGCCCGGAATACATGACCAGCATCATTAATAGGACATCAAGATCGTTCACCAAGGTATTTTTTCAGGCCTATTCCCCCTTCACTTGACTTTATATCTGCATATGTCCGTCCTCGTCCTCTTCTTTTTAATTCCCTTCTTTCTTTCCTGCTCTGTTCTAGTTTCTCTTTTCACCTCTCTTTGCGTCATGCCCTCCTCTCCAGTGGCATTTCGCTCTTTCCCTCACATCTTTAAAAAAATATAAAAAAAAAAAATCTGGTCAATATTTATGCACGTAACGTGACCCCTCTGCATTGTTTTTTTTTTTTTGCACGATTTTATGTTGACTGTATATCATGTTTTCAGGGAGTTGTATATGGTCACTTTCAATATATGTTGGTTATGCTTGTTACTTGACCTTCCAAAAATAAAAGTTTAAAAAAAAAAAAAAAGAACCATGTGGCTTCCAGTACATCCATATTCAGATTATACCCAAATTTACTTTTCTTGTCTCCAGCGATTACAGATTGAACTCTGTAAAACTGAATTCTTTACCCTTACGTACCCACAATCTCAAGTGTAGCAAAAAGCAGCACAATAACTTGTTAATAGTCAAATGTTCGCTACCTGGCGGTTACTTTCAACTCTGTCCTTTCTTTTACTTGTTATATAAATTAATTTTCAAAATCCTGTCTACAGTTAAAGAACATTTACCATAGTCATCCCTCTCTCACTCATGATGTCGTTAAGATTCTTATTCATTCACTAATAATCTGTCTTTTTTATTGGACACTAGTTACTAGTTGGACAAACACTATGCAAATATTTCCCTACTTTATTCTATCAAAAATCCAACTTCAAGACTAATGTAATTCCCATCTACCCTCTTCTGCTGCTACATATCACAACCCTCTACAATAAGTCCCCTGCTGTGATCCCTGAAAGTATTTTGTTTCTGTGTTAAGATCCCCCGAAAAAAAAAATCTCAGGCTACACTGATTACATGTTTTCATATGCTCTATATTCAGATCTGACCATAGCCTAGATGGGTATTTGAAAAAGCTTGATAAAGTGTGTTC